>NC_053027.1:518095346-518263655 GCF_003073215.2 Triticum urartu | reverse complement strand
AAGCTTCGATGAATGATAATAAGAGTGAAAAACATTGTCGCTTTGAGAAGTATGTGAAAAGCAAGAGCTCCCCCTAAATTTGTGCATAATTTATGATTTGCTTTGGACTGCAAATGCACAGAGAGTTAGGCTCATGGGTTACTTTTCCATGTCACATACATCTTGGTGGAGCGCTCAAAATGAAAATAATTAAATACATGCACTCATCACCAAGCAAAGTGAATGATCATATAGGGATAAAATGATAATGTCATCCAACAAGCATTAATGTAGCATATGATCAAACACACATGATCATCCAAGTATCACACAGACAGAAAGTATCTCAATCAAGCAAATAAAGTTCAACCACCAAAGCATGAGAGAATAAAAAAAGAAACACTCTCTCTCGAAGCCTATGATCTATACATTTTTCTCCCCCTTTGGCAACAAGTTACCAAAAAGTTCATAGAAAATGCATAGCACTAAATGGTCTCTCAGGCTTGGTCTTCAGGTGGTGGTGTCTGGATAACTCCAAGAACAAAGGCTTTAGTCGATGTAGATGGAGCTAATGGAGTAGGTGCTAGAGCTTGTGGCACTGAAGCTGTAGCTGGTGTAGATGAAGTGGCTCGGGTGTCTGTTACTGGCACTGCAGTTGACCTCTGAGATCTAGGCACTTTGGCAAATGCATCAGTGGTTGTCTTGCCCTTCCTCTCCTGCATATCATCCTGAAGTTGCTCCACAACAGACTGGATCTCAGTTACCTTCACATCCATGTCATAGAACTTCTGCTCCACGATCCTTTCCAAGCTCTCCTGGTTTTGAGCCAGGGTGGCCAGCCCTTTCTCAATCCTTAGAGTGGATGCAATCAAGTAGCCAAGCTGATTTTGCTTGCTCTTCAGAAGATACTGAGATGCCTCTTCCATGGTTGGCATCTTTGCAGCTTTCTCAGCCTTTGCCTTCTCCCTCTTTGCTTGAACGTGCACAGAAGATGGTTCATCCTCATTCATAACCACTTGGTTGTCCTCAAAGTCAGGATAGATAGGCATCTGCTCCTTGTCCAACAAGTATGTGCCAGTGCCCATCTTGGAGTTAATCAACTCCTGGATTTGTGGTGCATACCCACAGCTTCTCTTTTGGTCAGCAGCTGTCCTCTTGATAGTTTCAACTATAAGACTCATGACCTTGAACTTTTGTGGCACATCAAATATATGTAGCAGATTGATGGAGTGGCCTTTGATCATTCTGTGATCACCAGACTTGGGCAGAAGAGTGTGCCTGAGGATCCAATTGATAGTAGGCAGTCCTGACAGCAGGTGTTTTACTGATCTAAATTGGTGAGTCTCAAGATCTGCATCAGGAATCTCCTTGTACATGCTAGCCATGGAGTTGTGATCCTTCTTCTTCTTGGCATAGACATCCAAGTCATCTTCATTCTCCTCAGGAGCATTGATCAATTAAGCCCATTCTGCTACTGTTGACTGGTATCTAGTGCCTTCAGACATCCAGACTATCTTGCCATCTGGGTAGAAGTGAGCTGTGGAGTAGAACTGGATGATAAGCTCATCATTCCACTTTGTGAGCTTTTGAGCCACAAACTCATCAACTCCACAAGCCTTGAAACTGTCATATACTTCTGGATAGTGTTCTTCATTCTCCTTGATGTACTCCCAGTTGACCAATCTCATGTCACATACTATTGGTTTCTTGTCAAGCAACACTGTCTCATAAAAATCTTGTTGTTCTTTGGTATGGAACCTGTAGTCCACAGCAGTTCTCCTTCTGGTGGCATATGGATCTGACTCTCTCCATAGCCTCAATCCTGAGTCCTTCCTGATCTTCATGTTTTTTGCTACAGGATGAGCATCATTATGATCTGGAATTTTTGGCTTTAACTTCCTCAAAACATGTGTCTCATCATCTTCTTCTTCAGCAACAGTTTCAGGCACTGGGGCCTTGTTTTTCTCAGCAGCTGGAATGTTCCTGTCACTCCTCTTTGGTGCAGTTTTGGGTTTTGGAGCAGCTGGCTTGGGAGCTTCTTTGGGCTTAGATGAAGCAGCCCCTGATCTTATGGCATCTCCCATAAGTTTCTGTGCCTTAGGTGCTGGTGCAGCATCCTCTTCCTCTTCTTCAGAGTCTTCCATGATTGAAGATCTCCCAAGCACTCTGGCAGTGGTCTTCTTGACCCTCTCTTTCCTTTTCTTTTCTGCCACAACCTGCTCTTTGGGTGCAGATCCCAAAGTCTCTTGAGTAGATGCTCTGGCTTTAGACATTGGTTGTCTTCCTGCTGGCCTCTTGGTCTTCGGACCTGGCTTAGTTGCAACAGTAGTGCTATATTCCTTTTTAACCACTTTCTTCTTGGAAGTGGTCTCATCCTCAACTGCCACATAGTCTTCATCCTCAGATTCAGAAGTTTTCTTCTTTCTGGCCCTGGTGGCAGCTTTTGGCAAGTTGCTGGGTGTGCTCCTGCTTCCATCATCTGAGCTGCTAGAGGGACTAGTGCCCTCACTCATGTGAACCTGCTCCTCTGACTTGTTCTGACTGTCACTTTGATCAGACATAATGCAATCTCTGACAGCTGACCTTGTGAATAGATTATAGATGAGGTAGAGTGGATGAGCATCACAAAATACAGAGGTTTTTGCAAAAGAATGAATCAAAAACTTAGTTTTAGTTTTCCTCAAAAAGCATTTCGGATCAACCAATTTGTAAACTCGGTGATACCGAAGCAGCTGTTGGAACCTAAACTAGTGAACTCGGTCAGACCGAGTCATAGTTCGGTGGCACCGAGACTGCTAGGGTTTCACAAAGTCCTGAACTCGGTCACACCGATTTTCAATTCTCGGTCAGACCGAGAATCACATGTGGAATGGCCTGAGCCGAATCGGTGGTACCGAGTTCCACAACTCGGTTGGTCCGAGATGGTTTCGGCGGAAACCTAACCCTAAATTTTCAAATCATCTCTAATCTACGGAGTGTTTTTTTACTGGATAAGATAGTTTCAATCGTGGCAAGATTCATGGCGAACACAATGTGCTAGGAATCAGATAAGGATAGCACAGTGATCAAGTTCATACCCTAGTTCGGCGATGAACTCGCTACAGCGGCAACGACGGGGATGATTCCCATTGATTGCAGCGGAGACCAGCGGCAGGAGGCAACTGGCGACGAGGAGGACGATCCGGAGACCCTGGAGGCAGAGCGGGCTAAGTGCGGGCGAAAGAGTTCGGAGAAAATTTCCAAAATTTTGCCCGCGGGTATATATAGCCTGACCCTGGCGGTGTGACCAAGTGGAACAACTCGGTGGCACCGAGATGCATAACTGCAAGCAGTTGCTACAACTCGGTGTGACCGAAAAGTTCAAATTGGTTGCACCGAGATTGAAAACCTAGATCGACTTAGTGATCTCGGTATGACCGAAATGGGTGAATCGGTCACACCGAAACGCACAAAGAAGTTTTGGAAGTTTAAGTCTATGACGAATCGGGGACTCCGAGTGCTCCTCACACAGAGTGGTTCAAATCTGACTTGATCAAATTTTGTGATGTAGCATGAATAGAGTTTGAGACGAGAAAAGCATAGATAGCTAGAGAAGGTTCTTACGCATTCTTGTCCATCCACTTGGCAAGAGAAAAATAAACCAATCAATCAAAACAACAAGTGGATGTCCTTGAATGAGTAAATTATGCAACCAACATGCTCACACAATAAAATGGCAATTGAAATATGTGGCAAAGCATGCACAACCAATTCTAGCATCTATCAAGCAATTGGCGATGACTAGGTCATCTATATATGAGTATATTGACTTAGGAGTCAAATGAGAGCATTTGATCATAGGTCATACTCATCGTTTAAGCACAAGTGGGGTTACCACTTTTACATAAAGCGTTGTTGTGTTCACACCATTAGAGTTGCTTTAACTCAATTGTTATAGTAAATCCCCCCTAGACGTGAGATCCCCCCTAAGAGGGATGAACTAACCTTGGGTTTTGTCGATGATGACTTCATGTAGGTGTTGAAGATGTGGATGCTCTAAGTTGATGTAGATCATTCAGGGCTATCCTTTGGAGTGAGTTGCACTTTCAATACCTACACGGGTTAGTCCCACAAGGAACAAACAAGGATGTCCATAGACATAGAGTGATGCACACACAAGATGATGTCTATGAGAGCATTAGGTTACCTTGTCCCTTGTCTTACCAACAAGAGGGTTTGTGACTCCTTGAACTAGTGCAAGATGTGGAAGTTGATTGCACTTGTTTTTGCCAAAATGATAAGAGTGAAGTATGTTGGCGGAGTCACCCTCAAGAACTTTCTAGTTCTTCTTCTTCGGGATCCACACCATCTTGATGGGAATCCTCGGAGTTGTAGTTGTACTTGATGAAGTGGAACTTGATGAAGTCTTGGGAACCCACTTGACCAAGGCCTTAGGAGCTTCTTCAAATGCATCAATTTCCTCTTGAAGCTTGTCCTTGCCTTTTTGCTTGTGGTCTTGTGGTGGAAGATCATCTTGAGCTTGTGTCCCTATGGAAGAAGTAGGATCATACTTCTCTTGTTGAGGAACAAACTTCGTCTTGGGGTATTGATCTTCTTCCCACTCAACTCCATTTGCATTGAACATTCGTTCAAAACCAATACCTTGATTCTTTCGGTGCCTTCCTTGCTTGCGTACAATTTCCTCGAATTGCTTACACCCGGCAAGGCTCTTATAAACACCTTTCTCTATGATTCCCTTCAATAAGCTATTTTCTTTCTCAAGTGTAACTTGGCTAAGAGAATCATTAGTGGAATCAAGAGAACTACTAGAAGCAACAATATTGGATTTAGCATGATTATTGTTACTACTAGAGGAAGAATCTTTCTTGTTCTTGTTACTAGACTTGACTTGAGGCATGTAAGTGGATAAGAGTAAACGCTTGGCAATGTAAGAAGAACTTTTCTTGCGAAGATCATCATTGATTGCCTTCAAGAACTCATGCTCTTGCTCAAGGTTGAGCTTTTCAAAACGTAATTTCTCATGAGTCCTTAAAAGTTCTCGATGATCTCCTAAGATAGTTTCATGAGCTAACTTAAGAGTGTTTAGTTCTTTAGTTAGAGACTCAATCTTCTCCTTATCATTGTCATTCATTTCATCTTGATTAACATGATTAATTGACGTTTCATCATAGTATTCATCACTAGAGTTGTCAACAAGTAAATCATCATCACCTAATAAGTCATCTTCATCACTATTGAAATCAACATACTCAGGTGTGATACCTTTGGACCTTTGGCCATGAAGCATCTTCCAATTCCTTCATTTGGTGAATCAAATATGTCGTAGGAGTTGGTTGACACAAGTGCTAGACCGGCAACACCTTCATCTTGAGTATATTCAGAGTCGGAGTGATAGCTTCTCTCGGAGTCATTGTATTGTAGCATCTTCAACTCTTCCGTGGTAGCTTCACGATTCGGTTCTCTCCCATCAAAGAATTCACCTTGCAAGCCAACACACACAATAGCCCAAACGGCGGGGTTATGTCCAAGAATATGCATTTTCATCTTATGCTTCCAACTAGCAAAATTAGTACCATCAAAGGAAGGACCTCTACGGTGGTAATTTCCCTCGCTAGACGCCATACTCTCCTAGGTTGTGAAACCAAGGCTATGACTTCCAAAAGCTATGAAAATCGAGGAAAATGGAGACCAAAGCTCTGATACCACTTATAGGATCGAAAGTATGCTAGAGGGGGGTGATTAGACTACTTGACCAATTAAAAATCTATCCTTTTCCCCATTTTAGTGTTTGGCAAATTTTGGCTATCTTAGCACAAGTCAAGCAATCTTAACACAATTCAAGCAAGCATGCAAAGAGTCTATGAGCAGCAGAAAGTAAAGCATGCAACTTGCAAGAATGTAAAGGGAAGGGTTTGGAGAATTCAAATGCAATTGGAGACACAGATGTTTTTGTCGTGGTTCCGATAGGTGGTGCTATCGTACATCCACGTTGATGGAGACTTCAACCCACGAAGGGTAACGGTTGCACGAGTCCACGGAGGGCTCCACCCACGAAGGGTCCACGAAGAAGCAACCTTGTCTATCCCATCATGGCCATTGCCCATGAAGGACTTGCCTCACTAGCGGTAGATCTTCACGAAGTAGGCGATCTCTGTGCCCTTACAAACTCCTTGGTTCAACTCCACAATCTTGTCGGAGGCTCCCAAGTGACACCTAGCCAATCTAGGAGACACCACTCTCCAAGAAGAAACAAATGGTGTGTTGATTATGAACTCCTTGCTCTTGTGCTTCAAATGATAGTCTCCCCAACACTCAACTCTCTCTCACAGGATATGGATTTGGTGGAAAGAAGATTTGAGTGGAAAGCAACTTGGGGAAGGCTAGAGATCAAGATTCATATGGTGGGAATGGAATATCTTGGCCTCAACACATGAGTAGGTGGTTCTCTCTCAGAAAATGTGTATTGGAAGTGTAGGTATGTTCTGATGGCTCTCTCCATGAATGAAGAGTGGGTGGAGGGGTATATATAGCCTGCACACAGAAACTAACCGTTACACACAATTTACCAATCTCGGTGAGACTGAATTGAGAAACTCGGCCGGACCGATTTAGCAAACCTAGTGACCGTTAGGATTTTCGGTGGGACTGAGATGCAACTCGGTAGGACCGATATGGTTAGGGTTAGGGCATAACGTAATCTCGGTGTGACCGATTACACAAACTCGGTGGGACCGATTTTGGTAATAAGCTAACCAGAGAGTTGGTCAGGTAAACTCGGTGGGACCGATTTGCTCATTTCGATGGGACCGAAATGTTACAAAAGGGAAACAGAGAGTTTACATTGCAATCTCGGTGGGACCGATTGCTCATCTCGGTAGGACCGAAACGTTACGAAGGGAAACAGAGAGATTAGAACCCCATCTCAGTGTGACCGAAATCCCTATCAGTGAGACGGATTTGCCTAGGGTTTGTGGCAGTGGCTATGACATCTGAACTCGGTAGCGTCGGATAGAAAGAATCGGTGGGGCCGAGTTTGACTTTTGGTTTAGGTCATATGTGGATGTGGGAAGGTAGTTGAGGGTTTGGAGCATATCACTAAGCACAATGAAGCAAGAACCTCATCAAGCAACACCTCATCCCTCCTTGATAGTATTGGCTTTTCCTATAGACTCAATGTGATCTTGGATCACTAAAATATAAAATGTAGAGTCTTGAGATTTGAGCTTGAGCCAATCTTTTTGTCCTTAGTATTTTGAGGGGTCCACTTTCCTCATCCATGCCATGCCATTCATTGAGCTTTTCCTGAAATATTAATCTTGGAATAATGTTAGCTCAATGAGCTATATGTTGTTAGGAATTACCAAAACCACCTAGGGATAGTTGCACTTTCAGTATGTCGATGCAGAAGCGCAGCTCAACACCCTCGCCTGGGTGGGGAGCAATGCCAGGTGGGCGGCGGTCGCTGCTTATTGCTCTTGCTTCTTGAAGCTCCTGAGATACCTCGGTGATGAACTCTTGAGCGTTGGGCACTCCTTGCCCAGTGTCCTCCTGAGGGAGACGTGCCGCGAAAAACGCCTCCAAGTGGTGCCCGAGCGCCTCCCTCATGACGTTGGCAAGGTCTGAGGCCCTCCAGAAGGGAGCCCCCGAGACCTGCCCTAGGAGGGCGCCGGGCGCGCCTTCCTATGCGTCAGAGGGAGGCGCCCCAGGTACGGGCGCTGATCCTGACGAGGTGCCACTTGCGGCACTGCCCTCCCAAGGTCCGGCACGGAGTAGCTTCTTCTTCTTGGGGACGACCTCAGGAGAGTACCGAGCTGCATTGTTTCCGGGGTCTTCGATTGACGCTGCTTGGAAGGCGCGCTCGAGGGAGCACACCGCATCTCTTTCTTTGCAGGGGACTGTGATGATCCCGCCGCTTCTTGGCATCTTGAGGATGTTGTAGCCATGGTGCATCACGGCCATGAACTTCGCCAGGGCCGGATACCCAAGGATGGCATTGTATGTCAGACGGATGTGGGTGACGTCGAAGTCAATGAGCTCGACGCGTTAGTTGTCGCACTGTCCGAAGGTGACGGGGAGGCGGACCTTCCCGATCGGGGTGGTGGAGCCGTCGGTCACTCCTGAGAAAGGCTTGGTGGGCTAAAGCTGATCATACGGCACTTGGACGTTGTCGAACGTGTCGACGGACGGGACGTTGAGCCCTGCACCGCCATCGATGAGAGTCTTGGTAACTTGTACATTGCTAATGACTGGTGAGCCAAGCATCAGGAGGGCGCCGGTGGTAGCCGCACACTTGAGCTGATCTGCCGAGCTGAACATGATGGCGCACTTGGACCATCTGAGCGGGCGCGTGGCCTCGAACTTGGGAAGGACTGCATTCACTTCACGAGCGAACTGTTTGAAGATACACTGTGAGGCTGGGGCTTGAGCTTCGCCCAAGATGCAGGCAATGGCACGCGGCTCCTGGAAGCCCCCATCCCCCTCGTCCTGAAGGTGGTCGTCATTCCTTCTTGGTGGTGGCGGTAGTGGAGGCGCTCCATGGGCCACGCCGCTCGCGGCTGGCGGAGGGCGAGGCAGCAAGAGGGACGGCGCAGGGGAGCCCCCTGCGGCGCTGACAAGCTCGGCGATGCGGTCGAGCTAGTCCTCGTAGAGGTCGTCGACGGGTCAGTAGCGCAGGAGCTCGCGCGCCATGCACAGAGCGGCCTGCGCGACCACGGGAGCGCGACGAGCGTGGGATGACGAACCGGCCGGGGTTAGGGATGGAGTGGCGGTGTGGCCGTCCCACCACACCGAGGGGTGCGGCGAGGATGCTTGCTGCTCGTTCCCCGCCAAGCCGATGGCGGCGTTGGCGGCAGGCGATGGAGAACGACGGGGAGGCCCGCCGACGGGAGCCGTCTGAGCAATGCAGGCGGCGAGGGCACCTCGGGGCTCAGCGCGAGCGCGGCGAGCGTCCTCCATGGAGACAATGAAGCAACGGGACATAGAGCGACAGAAGGGAAGCTTCGGCGCACCCCTACCTGGCGCGCCAAATGTCGGATCTTAGGTTCCGGCAAAACCCGCAAGGTTCGAACACTGGGGTGCGCGCAAAGATCTCCCCCTACCGATCCACGTCCTAGCTTCGCTAAGATCTCAACGGCTAACTCGACGAACTCGCAACACAAAGGACACAAGATTTATACTGGTTCGGGCCACCATTTTGGTGTAATACCCTACTCCAGTGTGGTGGTGGTGGATTGCCTCTTGGGCTAAGGATGAACAACACAAGGGGAAGAACAGCCTCCTGAGGCGAGGTGTTCTTGTGCTTGGTGAACTTGTGGTTGTTCAGATCTCGTCCCCTAGCTATGGTGGTGGCTATTCCTACTTATAGAGGCACTGGTCCTCTCCCCAAATATTGAGCGGGAAGGGAGCTAACAACGGCCAATTTGAAAGGGGACAACTAGTACAGCTTATCCTGACAAAAGCAGTCTTCGCTTGCAAAAGGCTCTGGTGGTGACGCCGCCTTGGGCTCCATGGTGACCTCCGTCTTGTCGTCCTGCTAGTCATGGTCTCGTTGCACTAATATGGAAACCTTTGCTTGACGCCACGGTACTCCGTGCCTGCGCTTGCTTCCTTAGCACCAAAGAGGAAACAAGTACACTGTGCGCGCTGGCGCCCGCCTGATCTTGATCGTCATGGCTCACGTCATTGAAACCTCGCGAGGTTTTTCTTGTCTTGGTCTCTCCGCCCCTCGTGAGCCAGCCTGGTGCGGCCGCTCCTGAGGGGGTCTTGTGTCGTCCGCCTCGCGAGGCTTGGCCCCTCGCGAGGGTCTTGAACGCTTGTTGGTGAAGATGGGCCGTACGGGCCCGCTTGCAGCGCCACGCCGTGGGCCGCAGGCAGGCATGTCTGGGGACCCCCGTTCCCAGAACGCCGACAGGTGATATTAGAGTGTGCTAGTTGAGTAGTTGTGAATTTGAGAAATACTTGTGTTGAAGATTGCAAGTCCCGTAGCATGCACGTATGGTAACCGTTGTGTAACAAATTTGAAACATGAGGTGTTCTTTGATTGTCTTCCTTATGAGTGGCGGTCGGGCACGAGCGATGGTCTTTTCCTACCAACTATACCCCTAGGAGCATGCACATGATGCTTGGTTTTTGATGACTTGTAGATTTTTGCAATAAGTACGTGAGTTCTTTATGACTAATGTTGAGTCCATGGATTATACGCACTCTCACCTTTCCATCATTGCTAGCCTCTTCGGTACCGTGCATCGCCCTTTCTCACCTTGAGAGTTGGTGCAAACTTCGCCGGTACATCTAAACCCCGTGATATGATACGCTCTGTCACACATAAACCTCCTTATATCTTCCTCAAAACAGCCACCATACCTACCTATTATGGCACTTCCATAGCCATTCCAAGATATATTGCCATGCAACTTTCCGCCATTTCATTTATGACACGCCTCATCGTTGTCATATTGCTTTGCATGATCATGTAATTGACATCGTATTCGTGGCAAAGCCACCATGCATAATTTATCATACATGTCACTCTTGGTTCATTGCCCTTCTAGGTACACCATCGGAGGCATTAATATAGAGTCATATTTTGTTCTAGTATCAAGTTGTAACCATTGAGTTGTAAATAAATAGAAGTGTGATGATCATCATTAATAGAGCATTGTCCCAAATAAAAAAGGGGAGAAAGGCCAAATAAAAAAAGGAAGGCCCCAAAAAAGGGACAACGCTACTATCCTCTTTTTCCACACTTGTGCTTCAAAGTAGCACCATGATCTTCATTATAGAGAGTCTCTTGTTTTGTCACTTTCATATACTAGCGGGAATTTTTCATTATAGAACTTGGCTTGTATATTCCAACAATGGCCTTCCTCAAATGCCCTAGGTCTTCGTGAGCAAGCAAGTTGGACGCACACCAACTTAGTTTCTTTTGTTGAGCTTTCATGCATTTATAGCTCTAGTGCATCTGTTGCATGGCAATCGCTACTCCTTGCATTGACATCAATTGATGGGCATCTCCCTAGCTCGTTGATTAGCCGCGTCAATGTGAGACTTTATCTTTTTTGTCTTCTCCACATAACCCCTATCATTATATTCTATTCCACCCATATTGTTATATCCATGGCTCACGCTCATGTATTGCGTGAAAGTTGAAAAAAGTTTGAGATTACTAAAGTATGAAACAATTGCTTGGCTTGTCATCAGGGTTGTGCATGATGAGAGCATTCTTGTGTGACGAAAATGGAGCATGACCAAACTATATGATTTAGTAGGGATGAACTTTCTTTTGTCATGTTATTTTGAGAAGACATGATTGCTTAGTTAGTATGCTTGAAGTATTATTATTTTTATGTCAATATTAAACTTTTGTCTTGAATCTCTCGGATCTGAATATTCATGCCAAAATAAAGAAAATTACATTGAGAATTATGCTAGGTTGCATTCCACATCAAAAATTCTGTTTTTATCATTTACCTACTCGAGGACGAGCAGGAATTAAGCTTGGGGATGCTTGATACGTCTCCAACGTATCTATAATTTTTGATTGTTCCATGCTATTATATTCTCTGTTTTGGATGTTTAATAGGCTTTATTATACACTTTTATATTATTTTTGGGACTAACCTACTAACCCAAGGCCTAGTGCAAATTGTTGTTTTTTTGCCTATTTCAGTGTTTTGCAGAAAAGGAATATCAAACGGAAGGAAACGTGCAGGAGAGTTATTTTTGGAACAATCGTGATCTAGGGGACTTGGAGTAGACGTCAAGAAAGAAGAAAGGTGGCCACAAGGCAGGGAGGCGCACCCCCACCCTCGTGGGCCCCTCGCAGCTCCACCGACCTACTTCTTCCTCCTATATATATCCATATACCCCGAAAATATCCAGGAGCACCACAAAACCCTATTTCCACCACGGCAACCTTCTGTACCCAAGAGATCCCACCTTGGGGCCTTTTTCGGAGCTCCGGCGGAGGGGGAATCGATCACGGAGGGCTTCTACATCAACATCATAGCCTCTCCAATGATGCGTGAGTAGTTTACCATAGACCTTCGGGTCCATAGTTATTGGCTAGATGGCTTCTTCTCTCTCTTTGGATCTCAATACAAAGTTCTCATCGATCTTCTTGGAGATCTATTCGATGTAACTCTTTTTGCGGTGTGTTTGTCGAGATCTAATGAATTGTGGGTGATCAAGTTTATCTATGAACAATATTTGATTCTTCTCTAAAATCTTTTATGTATGATTGGTTATCTTTGCAAGTCTCTTCGAATTGTAGGTTTGGTTTGGCCTACTAGATTGATCTTTCTTGCAATGGGAGAAGTGCTTAGCTTTGGGTTCAATCCTGCGGTGTCCTTTCCCAGCGACAGCAAGGGCAGCAAGGCACGTATTGTATTGTTGCCATCGAGGATAAAAAGATGGGGTTTATATCATATTGCTCGAGTTTATCCGTCTACATCATGTCATCTTGCCTAATGCATTACTCTGTTCTTATGAACTTAATACTCTAGATGCATGCTGGATAGCGGTCGATGTGTGGAGTAATAGTAGTAGATGCAGAATCATTTCGGTCTACTTGTCGTGGACGTGATGCCTATATACATGATCATGCCTAGATATTCTCATAATTATGCACTTTTCTATCAATTGCTCGACAGTAATTTGTTCACCCACTGTAATACTTATGATGTCTTGAGAGAAGCCACTAGTGAAACCTATGGCCCCCGGGTCTATCTTTTATCATATAAGTTTCCAATCTATTTTACTTTGTGATCTTTACTTTAAATCTATATCATAAAAATACCAAAAATATTTATCTTATTATCTCTATCAGATCTCACTCTCGTAAGTGACCGTGAAGGGATTGACAACCCCTTTATCACGTTGGTTGCGAGGTTCTTATTTGCTTGTGTAGGTATGAGGGACTTGCGTGTAGTCTCCTACTGGATTGATACCATGGTTCTCAAAAACTGAGGGAAATACTTACGCTACTTTGCTGCATCACCCTTTCCTCTTCAAGGGAAAACCAACGCAGTGCTCAAGAGGTTACATCGCCCACCTCGAGCGTCCTGGGGGGGGGACGCTGCGGTAGTGCTACCGTCGCAGTGCCTGCCGGTACCTCGTCATCGGGAGCGAGGCTTGGCGGCGGCGTTCCTCCCCCAGCACGAGGTCCATCCCCTGCATGGCATCCTGACGCGCTTCGTCGAATGCCAGGGCCCGCGCCGAGCGATGCCTGACCTCGTGAGGGAGAACCGCTTCGGCTCCGTAGACGAGGAAGAACCGGGTCTCGCCTGTTGGCTTGGTGGCGGTGGTGCGGATGGACCACAGCACGGACTGGAGCTTGTCGTGCCAGCCCCTACCGCAAGCCTCGAGCTTCTTCTTAAAGGTCCTGGTCTTGAGGCCTCTCAAGACCTCCACGTTGGTGCGCTCGGCTTGGCCATTGCTCCTGGGGTGTGCCACTAAGGCGTAGCATATCTGCGTTCCAAGGATAGCACAACATGTCTTGAAAAGATTGCTAGTGAACTGCGAGCCATCGTCGGAGATGATGCGGTTAGGGACCTCGAACCGACTCATGAGGCCCTTGATGAACTTGACTGCGGAGCCTGCTGGGATGGTGCGAACGGCTTCCACCTCCACCCACTTGGTGAACTTGTTGATGGCGACATAGAGGTATCCATAACCCCCAGGCGCTCGAGGGAAAGGGCCAGGATGTCCAGCCCCCAGACCACGAACGTCCACGAGAGCGGGATAGTCTGGAGGCCCTGGGCAGGCTGGTGGATTTGCTTGGCATGGAACTGGTAGGTCTCGCAGGATCTCACCAGCTCGGTTGCGTCATTGAGTGTCGTGGGCCAATAGAACCTGCTGCGGAACACCTTGCCCACCAGGGTCCACGATGACGAGTGATGCCCGCAATCTCCACCATGTATGTCAGCTAGCAGCTCGCCCCCTGCTTCCTAGAGATGTATCGCAAGGAAATATCATTTGGTCGCTTTCTGTATAGCTCACTATCTTGGATGCAGTAGGCCGTAGCCTGCCGGGCCACGCATTCCGCGTCCTCCTCCTTCTCCGGTAGCGTTCCTCGCCCGAGGTATGCCCTGAACTCTTTGGTCCAACACCCCTCCTAAGGCTCGAGCGCGAGGAGTAGACGCGCTCCTAAGTTCGGGCCGCAAGCGGGGGCTCTGGAGGCTGGTAGCCAGGGAAGCTCCTCTTGGGGCGGTGTTGGCTCCGCAGCTGGAGGGGCCGCAGAAGGCTTGAAGAGCCACTCCTTGAAGATGCCTGGTTCTTGTGGCTGGTGCTTGGAAGCCCTCTTCGTGATGTCGTCGGCTTCCCTGTTCGTGCCGTGGGGCACATGTTGCAGCTCTAGACCCAAGAATTGCTTCTCCATCTTGCATACCTCCGCGAGGTATGCCTCCATGTGCTCGTCCTTCGGCTCGTACACCTTGTTGGAGAAGTTGACGAGGAGCTGAGAGTCACCCTTGATGGTGAGACGCTTCACCCCCAAGGCTTCTGTGGCCTTGAGGCCAGTGATTAACCCCTCGTATTCCGCGATGTTGTTGGAGACCTTCTCACCCTGCTGGAAGCAGAGCTGCACGACGTAGTATAGATTGTCTTGAGTAGGCGAGATGAGCACGGCGCCAGCCCCCGCGCCCTGGTGTGCAAAAGCACCGTCGAAGTACATGACCCGGCCATCTGGCGCTTCACTTCCTGGCAAGAGGGATCGGTTATCGCCTGCTTCAGGTTTCGGAGCGTCGGTCCATTCTGCCACGAAGTCGGCGAGGGTGGCTCCCTTGATGACCCTGGTGGTGCTTAACTCCAGCTGAAACGCCTGTAGTTCGATGTTCCACTCCCGCAGCATTGGGACTCCGGAGCACCCTCTCTAGCGGGTAGGCTGAGACGACCTTAATTGGGTGACCTTCGAAGTAATGACGCAGCTTGCGTGAGGCCACTAGGAGTGCAAGCAGAAGCTTCTGTGGCATGGGGTATCGTGCCCTTGCGTCCCATACTACCATGCTGATGATGTAAATTCGATGCTCGACGAGGGCACGAGCGTCGATGGGGCCCAAGGCCTCCGGGGGTTGGGACACCTCCTAAGGTGGAGGAACCTCAGGAGCTTGGTCTCCCATCTGGACCTCCGCTGGCCCAAGAGCTCCGCCTTGTGGGCCCTGATCTTTCGATGGCGTTGTTGCGGCTCTAGTGGCGCCGTCCTAGTGCCACCTCGCCCCTGCTGAAGGTGTGGCACTGCGCGGCGGGCTCTTGACCTGGAGCTCCTCCCAAACAGCCACCAGCGCCGCGCTGGCGGAGTGAGGCGTGGCGGCCAGATAGAGCACCAGGGGCTCAAGGGAACGAGGCGCTACCATCACTGGTGGGTGATGTCTACTACACAACCTTCTTCTTGTAGACATTCTTGGGCCTCCAAGTGCAGAGGTTTGTAGGATAGTAGCAAATTTCCCTCAAGTGGATGACCTAAGGTTTATCAATCCGTGGGAGGCGAAGGATGAAGATGGTCTCTCTCAAACAACCCTGCAACCAAATAACAAAGAGTCTGTTGTGTCCCCAACACACCCAATACAATGGTAAATTGTATAGGTGCACCAGTTCGGCGAAGAGATGGTGATACAAGTGCAATATGGATGGTAGATAAAGGTTTTTGTAATCTGAAAATATAAAAACAGCAAGGTAACTAATGATAAATGTGAGCACAAACGGTATTGCAATGCGTTGAAACAAGGCCTAGGGTTCATACTTTCACTAGTGCAAGTCCTCTCGACAATAATAACATAACTGGATCATATAACTATCCCTCAACATGCAATAAAGAGTCACTCCAAAGTCACTAATAGCGGAGAACAAACGAAGAGATTATGGTATGGTACGAAACCACCTCAAAGTTATTCTTTCTAGTCAATCTATTCAAGAGTCTGTAGTAAAATAACATGAAGCTATTCTTTCCGTTCAATCTATCATAGAGTTCGTACTAGAATAACACCTTAAGACACAAATCAACCAAAAACCTAATGTCACCTAGATACTCCAATGTCACCTCAAGTATCTGTGGGTATGATTATACGATATGCATCACACAATCTTAGATTCATCTATTCAACCAACACAAAGAACTTCAAAGAGTGCCCCAAAGTTTCTACCAAAGAGTCAAGACGAAAACGTGTGCCAACCCCTATGCATAAGTTCACAAGGTCACGGAACTCGCAGTTGATCACCAAAACATACATCAAGTGAATCACATGATATCCCATTGTCACCACAGATAAGCACATGCAAGACATACATCAAGTGTTCTCAAATCCTTAAAGACTCAATCCGATAAGACAACTTCAAAGGGAAAACTCAATTCATCACAAGAGAGTAGAGGGGGAGAAACATCATAAGATCCAACTATAATAGCAAAGCTCGCGATACATCAAGATCGTGCCGACTCAAGAACACGAGATAGAGAGAGAGAGAGAGAGATCAAACACATAGCTACTAGTACATACCCTCAGCCCCGAGGGTGAACGACTCCATCCTCGTCATGGAGAGCGTCGGGATGATGAAGATGGCCACCGGAGAGGGATTCCCCTCTCCAGCAGGGTGCCGGAACGGGTCTAGATTGGTTTTCGGTGGCTATTGTGGCTTCTGGCAGCGGAACTCCTGATCTAGGTTTCTTTCTGGAAGTTTTGAGTTATATAAGAGGTGTTGGAGTCGGGGACAAGTCAGGGGGGTTCCCGAGGCGGCCACGAGGTAGGGGGCGCGCCCCCCACCCTCGTGGTGGCCTCGGGACTCTTCTGGCCCACCTCCGGTACTCCGTGGGCTTCTTCTGGTCCAAAAATGATCTCCGTGAAGTTTCAGGTCAACTGGACTCCGTTTGATTTTCCTTTTCTGTGACACTTAAAAACAAGGAAAAAACAAAAACTGGCACTTGGCTCTAGGTTAATAGGTTAGTCCCAAAAATCATATAAAATAGCATATTAATGCATATAAAACATCTAAGGTTGATAATATAATAGCATGGAACAATCAAAAATTCTAGATACGTTGGAGACGTATCAGTGGGCTGGTCAAGTATCTCTTGAGGTCTTGAAACGCCAGTTCGGCCTCTAGGGTCCACTCGAACGGGCCCTTCTTCTTCATCGGCTTGAAGAACAGTAGGGCGCGCTCCCCTAGCTTGGAGATAAAGCGCCACAGCAAGGTCACGCACCCCGCGAGCTTTTGCATGTCCTTGAGGGTTTGCGGCGGGCTCATATCTTCTATTGCCTTGACCTTCTCCGGATTCGCCTCGATCCCCCTGTGTGATACGAGGAAACCCAACAGCTTGCTGGAGGGGACGCCGAACACGCACTTCTCCGGATTGAGCCACAGGTCCACCTGGCGCAGGCTGGTGAAAGTCTCCTCCAGGTCTTGAATGAGGGTCCTCGCCACCCGAGACTTTACCACGATGTCGTCAACGTAGGCCTTAGCGTTCCTCCCGAGCTACTGGCCCAGGGCGATGTGCATCAATCACTGAAAAGTCGCCCCGGCGTTGCGCATTAGTCGCTGAAAAGTCGCCAAGGCGTTGCACAGTCCGAACGGCATGCAGGTGTAGCAGTATACCCCACATGGGGTCAGGAAGGCCGTCTTCTCCACGTCCTCCACCGCCATCTTGATCTGGTGATAACCCGAGAAAGCATCTATAAAACACAGCATCTCGCACTCGGCGGTGGAGTCGACGATCTGGTCGATGCGCGGAAGAGGGAACGGGTCTTGAGGGCAGGCTTTGTTGAGGTTGGTGAAGTCGACGCACATGCGTTCCTTCCCGCCTTTCTTGGGCACGACGACGGGGTTCGCCAGCCACTCTAGGTACCGGACCTCGCAGATGACACCCGCCGCTTGTAGCTTGCGGGTTTCCTGTACGATGAAGGATTGCTTCTCCGTGGACTGTCATCACGCCTTCTGCTTCACAGGGTGCACATTGGGGCACACCCTCAAGTGATGCTTGATTGCCCCCCTTGGGACCCCCACTAGTTGCTTGGTCTCCCAGGCGAATACCTCCTTGTTCGCGCACAGGAACTTCACCAGTGCCTTTTCTTGGTTAAGGTCGAGCTTGGCGCCTATGGTGAAGGTGGCTCCCGAGGCCCCGTCCTCCTCGACCAACACTTGCTTTGTTTCGGCCCGATCTTGAGTGAACAACTGCTTATTTTTTGGTGGCATAGCCCCCTTAGCCCCCGGGGCGGCTCCGTCAGCCGGGCACGCTACCGCAGCTGCCCTGAAGACGAGCTTGAGAGCCGTCAGGGCTCCCTTGGTGTCCCCGGCCACGGTAAGAACATCGCTGCTCCCCGGCATCTTCATGAGGTTGTAGGCTGGGTGGGTCGCTGCCATGAACTGAGCTAGGGCAGGGTACCCGAGGATGGCGTTGTAAGGGAGGCTAATCCGAGCGATGTCAAAGTCGATCAGCTCGGTGCGGTAGTTGTCGCGGGTGCCGAAGGTGACCGGGAGGCGTATTTGCCCTAGGGGGCTGGTGGAGCCGATGCCGACTCTGGAGAAATGCTTGGTGGGGCGGAGCCGGCCGTATGGTACATGAAGCAAACCAAAAGCTTCCTTGGAGAGCATGTTGAGGCCAGCTCCACCATCGATGAGGGTCTTATCACACCTACGTTGCAGATGGTGGGTGTGCAGAGCATCGGCAACGCGCCCAAGCGAGCAGTGGTCGCGTGGTGATCCCTCGAGTCGAAGGTGAGGTCGGCCTTGGGCACCGCCCATCCTGGAGGGGCTCCCTGTTGCGCAAAGGCGGCGCCAATCTGGCGGAAGAACTGCTTGGCGTGGCGGTCGAAGGGCGGTGCCTGTGAGCCGCCGAGGAGGGCCGCAACGGCGAGTGGCACTGGTGCCACGAAGCGTGCGTTGAAAAGGCCGCGTAGCTCCCCCCAAGAAACCACAGAAGATCCTGGCAGGCCGAGCAGCCAGGCACGCGGTGCGCCAGCGAGGGCCATGGGGAACTAGTTGGCCATGACCTTGTCGTTGCCTCTAGCTTCCAGAACGGTCTCCTCGTACGCTCGTAGGAAGGCCGATGGATCTGTCGTGCCGTCATAGCGAGGCGGCATCTCTGGCTTGAACTTGCGTGGCCACCGCACTTGCCGCAGAGCGAGGGTGAAGGCCCGGATGCTCGCGGCGCATCGCGGGTGCCCGCTGTCGATGTCAAAACCGGCGGATCTCGGGTAGGGGGTCCCGAACTATGCGTCTAGGCCGGATGGTAACAGGAGGCAAGGAACACGATGTTTTACCCAGGTTCGGGCCCTCTTGATGGAGGTAACCCTACGTCCTGCTTGATTAATATTGATGATATGGGTAGTACAAGAGTAGATCTACCACGAGATCAAGGAGGCTAAACCCTAGAAGCTAGCCTATGGTATGATTGTTGTATATGATCTATCGACTAGCCTGGCCCTGGTTTATATAATGCACCAGAGGCCTAGGTTAACAAGAGTCCTAGCCGAATACGCCGGTGGGGAGAAGTCCTTGTATTGATCGCCAAGTCTTGTGGAATCTTCCTTGTATGCGGCAGCTGTCCGAACTGGCCCATGAGTATACGGCCACGGGGGTCCTCGGCCCAATCTATCAGATCGGGAGATGACGTGTTGAGTACCCCTAGTCCTGGACACCGTCAGTAGCCCCCTGAACCGGTCTTCAAGTTAGGGACGCTCCTCGATTCTTCCGAACTGTTCTTCATCTTCGGTCGTCGGTCTTGAAAACTGGTTCAACAAATCTTCTTATCTTCGATCTTGAGGATCGCCGAAATGCATTCTACGAGTTTATACATCGGGTATTCCGAGGAGCCCCTTTAAGTTTCTGGCCTTTATCAATGCCTTATTATTTTTATGCCACACCTCGGGTTTGAAGTTGTTCCCGGGAGGCAGTGTCCTCTTGCGTCCGAGCTCAAACGCCGGACTGTATTTGAGGTATCTTTTGCAGCCGAGCACCAATGCCGGACCGCTTCCCAGCTCTAACGCCGGAATGTATCCGAGCTCCAACGCCGGACTATGTATCCGAGCTCCAACGCCGGACTGTATCCGAGCTCCAACGCCGGACTATATCCGAGGTGTCATATCACCTTGGTTCAAAAAAGTTTGAAGGAGTTTAGCCGAGCTTAATGCCGGAAATGCCCTCTATGGAGCCAGCCACTAGCGCCCACGCTTTATGCCGGACTGCTTCCGAGGTGGTGCACCACCCCGAATGTGGGCCGATTTTTGTGAATATTTTTTATTGGTGCAATTTATTCTCTGCCGAGATATATAGCCAGTAGCCCTCAAGGTGTGTATCGGTCTAAAACCCGAGATGCACCTGAAGGATGACGTAAGACCGCTGATCCTAGTAGCCGCTGAGAGTCATGTTGATTTGCAAAATCGGCCTGAGGATCAAGTCTAAGCTCGGCAGAACTTCGGGACACTAAAAGCGGCGTGCTCAGTCCTCGAGACTCGGGTTGGGTGCGGCCTACCAACCTGAGGATCAAAATCTCCTCGGAAACTATATTGCACATAATTTTTTTTGCATTGGACAAGCAATGCAGTAGCCCCCGAGACACTGGTCGGGTGGCAACACCAGATCAGGGGATCGATGTGCCCCTTTAATATTTGTAAATAATAAGCCCGAAGCCCAGTAGCCCCCGAGCCTTAATGCGGGCACGGGTGGCCGAATTAAGGATCAATATCCATAGTAAAATCACAAATTATGTGTAATGACTCTATGTATCCAAGTACTTTACGTCATTAATGCTCAGATCCGCATTGTACAAAACTTTGTTGACCGACCATCGGCTTCCACCTCCTCGGCCAGTAGCCGAGGAGTGTTTGTCCTACTTTATAAAACCTTTATGAGGGCAAAGATTTACAACAAACAAGGCAATCTGGCCATACGGTTTTATAAACAAAGGTACGCAGAGAGTTATATTACTGTTTAACAGAAGAAATGTCTTCCAAAGGAAATAGTCCCGCTATCGGTTACTTTCTTTGGGTTATCATGCTAAGCATGATCATTAAACCTCAGCTCTAATGTAAGAGCAAAATATCGAGGATTTAGTTTGGGAGGCTAGTTAATAGCCCCTGGTAGTGTTCGGCGACAGTCGGGGTCAAGCCGTAAACACTTCGGCCAATGTTATGAACGGCCCATCATTTAACATAGTCATCGGATCGCTGACCAGTTTACGCTTATTATGACAGTCAGTTTTTGGCTTTCTCCACTGAGGTGCTTAACCATGTGAGCTGGAAGCACAATCGCAGTGGTTCTCCCTTTGCACGCCTAGCCGAACAAAACGGAACGTAGGAAGCAAGTGCAGGAGCCGGGCAACCCAACTATTGACCGAAGACACAATTCGAAACCGATGCATATATAGCAATATCTGAGAATGTTTTTGCCGAATCCCTAAAGGTGTCCGGCGTTGCACTGCGAGATTAATGCTGGAAAAGCACAAATAGTTTAAAAGTTCCAAAAAGCTTGGAAAACCAAGAAACGTCAGTAAAAACATGACGTCCGAACAAGATCAAGTGTTCGGTGCTAATCCGAAAATTGGTCTTAAAAAAGGAAGTGCTTCTGTCGTGCTTTAACATGATACATCCTATCTCAAGACTTCAAGCGGGTCAGCCTACGGCTTCAACCTCCTATCCCGAGGGCGGAGTACTTCTCATTAGGCCAGTTTAGCAAACAAAACTCTAGTGGCTTTGAGAGAGAAATTAGGCTCCCCGGCTAGTGACCGCACACTCGTGTCGAAAAAAGGAGTGATAAATAATAATAAAACTTTGCAACGACTAAGAAGAAGAACACTTATTATAAAACAGCTCAAATAAACTTAAGAGCCCCCAAGTGACTTGGGTAGAAGAATGATTGCATGTACCGAAGTACTTATATCATATCTATGTTCAACCGAACTTTAAACGCGTCTTAACCGACCGTCGGCTTCTCCCTCTTCGGTCAAGGACCGAAAAGTGTTATGTACTCCATCGGTCGAGAATATCGACGGTGTTTCCAATAACCAGGCAATTAGGCCATAAGGCTGTAACAGACAAAGCGTGCTCAGGGAACTTATGCTATATTACCGTGAAGCGTAAGAAGCATCTTCGAAGAAAATAGTACCCCCACCGATACCTTTCTTCGGTGCTCATTGTTATTATGAGACTTGTGCAATAGATTTTTTATACTCATGAGTTCCGTTGTGTGCCGACCATCATTGAAAACTATAAGAGCGCTAGCTTTCGGCTTCACCCAGTCTGAGGTCCGGCTCGGGCGACCCGATCGTGACAATCGCAGAGGTGCTCCCTTTACTCCCTAGCCGAACAATCGGGAACGTAGGGGTAAACACAGGAGCGAGGCAACCCAGCTTGCAAATCGCTTAAGTCAATATGGTGCATATTGTGGCGTAATACACGAACAAGGAACGAAGCCGTACAAGTATAATCATATACAAGTAGAAAAGCTTCATAAAGGAAGCCCCCAAGTAAATGGGGTATTTGAATTTATGCGTCACAAACAAAGTTTGGACAAGGAAATTTTTTAGAAGCAACTTTTTTCCAAAAAAGTATAATGCTTGGTCGAACCGAACACAAGTTAGAAATTAAAGCTTTGAGCATGAAAGCGACTTAGCTGATTAATGTGTTCGGTATTGATTACGCGGTCCGAGCTTGATGCGGGGCAAGGTTCCATCCCCCAAGCCGGTCCCGAGGTGGCGGAGCGGAGAGCTCGACACGCCGAAGTGGTGACATAGCACGGTCAATGCAGACCGGCAGAGTGATGCCGAAGTCCCCGGATCATTTTCCTGTGCACAAAAAGTAGTTCAAACCGGAGATAATAGTGATAATAATAATTAAAAAAATTGTTTCATAATAAATAATTTATGCAAAGTGAGTAATAAAAGAAATATGGCCTAGCGTCGAAGTCAATGTCGACGCAGGGCGTCGGCGTGATGCAGTAAAGGTGTGGCAAAGCCTGAATTCACAGGTCGGTCCGAGTTCCGGATGCGGTGTTCGCCGGACTATGTACGGAAACTGACCGAACCACCAGGCGACCGTCGTTAATGCGGCCATCATTTGATAGACCTATGTACAGATGATGGACAAACCAGAGTAATAGTTCCTTGGGAAAAATAAACCCAAACAAGCAAAAAATACTAGGATTGATAGAACCTGGTTTATTTGTTGTAGCAATCCGAAGAAAGGTGATTCCCAAAATTGGGACCCGATAAGGTTGGCTCGCCGAGGCAAAGCCCTCGGTCTAGCTAACATGACGGAGCTGGTCGGCTAGTGACGCCGAAGTTTCCAGAGTAGGTTGATGAAGAGAGGGCGAAGCCCCCGGTCCAGCCGAGATATCGAAGCCTCGATGTCAGCCGATGAGTCGAAGTAGGTCGGCGTGACAGACACCAGCTTGAAGAAGCAATAGTGCGGCCCTGCCAATGCAGGTCGTGACGTGGTCGATGCCGGCTTGATGAAGTGACCGTGCGGCGATGCCGGTATGCCCGCTCCGTGTAATCCGTGGGGCGGCGATGTTGGTGATGATTTTTCCTTCACGATGCCGAACTCTTGTTAGGCTTGCCGAGATGATGATCCGAAGAAATTGAACTTGGCTCAATAAAGTGACAGCGTGTCTAGCGCAGGTCGGCAGCCGTAGAGCAACGTTATCAGGCTGGTTTGACACCAACGTGATGGTGAAGATCATATTGAAAAAGACTCCAAAATTAGCGGGACGCGTTTGGGAACAAAACACAATACCCCATACAAAACTTCCTTCAAAAAGGATGTCCGAAATCCCGTTCATAAAAAAATGAATTTGGGTCGGATTCGTTCTCGCGCAGAAAACAGATCTGAAAAGTGATGCATTAATTGGAAGGTTCCCGGAGTTTGGACGGTCGGATCAAGCTGAAATTTTGAGGGGTGGTAGATATAGTAATTCCGCAGCCGATCAACGGTTGGATCTTTCAAAGGACATCCGAGCTAGAAGCTGGACATCACTCCCTAAACTCGTCCAGATTCCCGTCCAGATTTGACAGGGCTCGAGTATATTATAGATTGCCGGAGATTCCTCCATCGGAACTCGACGAAATTTTGCATGGTCTTTGAAGACTCAATTCCGCAAAATTCCACCGAAGGGATCGTCAAAGTGATGCTCTAAGAGTTGGTGGTAGCGGATACAAGTTCGTTGTTTGGATAAACAGCACGGTCGCTTGAGGGCAATGTTTACGTTGAGCCCGCAAGCTCCATAGATGATTCCTCCGTGATCTTGATAGAGATCGGAGTTGATGTTTGATGAAGGCCCTCGTCCGAACATGGTGATCCGAACACAGGGCGCAATTCTTGGTCGAGCCAAGGTGACCAGTCGAGCTGGTGACGAAGATGCCGAAGTTGCATTGATCTGCAGGCGAGCCATCGATCCTTTTGTCGATCACGCAGCGGAACTCTCAATGAAAGCACCAATGTCGGTGTCAAAACCGGCGGATCTCGGGTAGGGGGTCCCGAACTATGTGTCTAGGCCGGATGGTAACGGGAGGCAAGGAACACGCTGTTTTACCCAGGTTCGGGCCCTCTTGATGGAGGTAAAACCCTACGTCCTGCTTGATTAATATTGATGATATGGGTAGTACAAGAGTAGATCTACCACGAGATCAAGGAGGCTAAACCCTAGAAGCTAGCCTATGGTATGATTGTTGTATATGATCTATCGACTAGCCAGGCCCTGGTTTATATAATGCACCAGAGGCCTAGGTTAACAAGAGTCCTAGCCGAATACGCCGGTGGGGAGAAGTCCTTGTCTTGATCGCCAAGTCTTGTGGAATCTTCCTTGTATGCGGCAGCTGTCCGAACTGGCCCATGAATATACGGCCACGGGGGTCCTCGGCCCAATCTATCAGATCGGGAGATGACGTGTTGAGTACCCCCTAGTCCTAGACATCGTCACCCGCCGACCTAATCAAAGGAGTGGCGTCTGTCATGGGAGCGGGACGAAGCAGGCGGAGAGGCGAAGCTTCAGCGCACCCCTACCTGGCGCGCCAAATGTCGGATTTTGGGTTCCGGCAAACCCTTGAGGTTCGAACACTGGGGTGCGCAAGAAGAACTCTCTCTCTCTCTCTCTAGCTCGCTCGCACAACGATCTCAAGGCCTAGCTCGACGAACCCAAGGAACAAGAGACACGAGGGTTTATACTACTTTGGGCCACCGTTGTGGTGTAATACCCTACTTCAGTGTGGTGCAGTGGATTGCCTTGAGGGCTAGGGATGAACTAGTACAATGGATGAACAGCCTCCTGAGCAGAGGTGTTCTTGAGCTCGATGAGTTGATGTGTGTGAGGATGGTCCGAATGATCCGTCCCTTGCTATGATGGTGGCTAGCCCTATTTATAGAGGCCCTGGTCCTCTTCCCAAATGTGTAGGCGGGAAGGGATCCAACAACGGCCAAGTTTGAAGGGGGACAACTAGTACAGGCTATCCTGACAAAAGGTGGTGGATAACCCACAAGTATAGGGGATCGCAACAGTTTTCGAGGATAGAGCCAAAGAATATTTGAAGGTATTAGCAGCTGAGTTGTCAATTCAACCACACCTGGAGATTAATTATCTGCAGCAAAGTGATCGGTAGCAAAGTAGTTTGATAGTTTTGATAATAGTGACAGCAGCAACGGCAACAGTAACAGTGATAGTAGTAATTTGTAGCAAGTGTAACAGTGATGATAGAAGTAGTAACTTAGCAGAAACAATATAAGATAAATTCGTAGGCATTGGATTGGTGACTTGTTGGATGATATTCATCATGAGACAGTTATAACCTAGGGTGATACGGCACTAGCTCTAGTTCATCGATATAATGTAGGCATGTACTCCGTAAATAGTCATACGTGCTTTATTAAAAGAACTTGCATGACATCTTTTGTCCTACCCTCCCGTGGCAGTGGGGTCCATATTGGAAACTAAGGGATATTAAGGCCTCCTTTTAATAGAGAACCGGAACAAAGCATTAACTCATAGTGAATACATGAACTCCTCAAACTACGGTCATCATCAGGAGTGGGCCCGGTTGTTGTCACTCCGGGGTTGCCGGATCATAACCGTAGTAGGTGACTATAACTTGCAAGATCGGATCTAAAACATGTATATAATTATGATAACATAAACGGTTCAGATCTGAAATCATGGCACCTGGGCCCAAAGTGGCAAGCATTAAGCATGGCAAAGTCATAGAAACATCTATCTAAGAACATAGTGGATACTAGGGATCGGGCCCTAACAAAACTAACTCAATTACATGATGAATCTCATCCAACTCCTCACGGACCAGCGAGCCTACGAAGGAATTACTCCCGGTGGGGAGGCTCATGGAATTGGCGATGGAGATTGGTTGGTGATGACGAAGAACGAAGATCCCACTCTCCGGAGCCCCAAGTGGACTCCAGATCTACCCTTCCAAGGAAGAACAGGGCTTGGCGGCGGCTCCGTCTCGTGGATCGCGATAATTCTTTCTCCCTGATATTTTTTCTGGAAACATGTGATTTTATAGTATCATGGGGGTCGTCAGCAGGGCCACCAGGTGGGTACAACCCACCTGGGAGCGCCAGGAGAGGGGGCGCGCCCTAGAGGGTTGTGCCCACCCAGGGGCCCCTCTTTGGTGGATCTTGGCTCCAGTAATTCTTATTATTGATATAAAAAATGCTCAAAAAGTTTCGTTCCATTCCGAGAACTTCTATTTCTGCACAAAAACAACACCTTGGTAGTTCTGCTGAAAACAGCATCAATCCGGGGTTAGTTTCATTCAAATCATGCAAATTAGAGTCCAAAACAAGAGGAAAAGCATGAGAAAAAGTAGATACGTTGGAGACGTATCAACTCCCCCAAGCTTAACCTTTGCTTGTCCTCAAGCAATTTAGTTGATAAACTGAAAGTGAGAAAGAAAAACTTTTACGAACTCTTTTGCTCTTGTTTGAATAAATAAGCTTAAACAGTACCCAGGTTTTCAACCAACATTATAACTAACCATGTCAACAATAACTCTTAAAGATTATAATGATTCATATCAATGACATAACCAGCTAGCGAGCAATAATAAGATATCTCCAACGGCAACACGTTGTCAAAACAACCATGATATAATATGACAATAATGGTATCTCGCTAGCCCTTTCTGAGACCGCAAAACATAAATGCAGAGCACCTCCAAAGTTCAAGCAATGACTAAACATTGTAATTCATGGTAGAAAAGATCCAGTCATGATGCACCCAACATTAGCTACACACAATGCATAAATCATGACTGTTGTGCTCTACTCCGTTTCTGGCGCTTGTTTTTTAGAGGGTGATCACACAACATAAATGTAAATAAAAAGCCCCTTCGCAGAGGGAAGCAGTGATTTGCAGAGGTGCTAGAGCTCAGTTTTTAAAATAGAAGTAAATGATATTTTGAGACATGCACCCTTCTCATTCACTTCACGACCATCAGTTATCAACATCTTCCATGCTAAGCAAGCTAGTGGCGGTTCCCAAGTGGTAAAAGTAAAGGTTTTGACTCCATTGGGAGTTTTTGTTTAATTATTTCAGAGATGAACTCTTTTTCATGTTTGCAGTTTGGGACTGGGCATCCCTATTACCGCTCATTTTCTCGTGCGATGGCTAGTGAATAAATACTCGACCTGAGAATAACCCGCTTAGCATGGAAGATATCGACCACCTCCTATCATTCCACGAATGATCCAGGCACACAAAACGGATAATTTTTTAGAAGTTTTTAGAGGTGGCACATGCAAATTTACTTAGGACGGCAGGGTAATACCGCATATAGGTAGGTATGGTGGACTCATCTAGAATAACTTTGGGTTCAAGGTTTTTGATGTACAAGAAGAATTCCCACTTAGTACAGGCGAAGTCTAGCAATTAAGATTGAGAAGCAGCCAGCTAGAGAGCAACAACGATCATGACCAGGCATTATGCATAAGCAACATTGAACACTAGCATGGGTAGGATATGAACACCATGAACATAAACATTATAGAGGCTATGTTGGTTTTGATTCAACTACATGCATGAACATGTACCAAGTCAAGCCACTCGAACATTCGGAGGAGGATACCATATCATCATACTACATCACAATCATTTTAACGCTATGTTGATATCCAAGATAAATCATTATTAACTCCCAGCTACTTATGCATGGCATGAGAAACTATAATCTTTAATTGTCATTGCAAGCATGTTTAATCATAATGGGCTGAAGCCTGGATACTAGGTTAAACATATTTACACAAATAGAACAAGTCGAGTTCATACCAGTTTCTCTTTGCCACGACCAGTTCATCGAATGTCATCATTATTGCCTTTCACTTGCATGACCGAATGATATGAAAATAATAATAGTGCAAGAGTGCCATGGACTAAGCTGGAATCTGCAAAACATTTTATTCAACGGGAGAAGACAAGGTAAATGGGCTCTTTATTAGTTTAACAATTATTCATATGAGAGCCACTCAACATTTTCATCGTGGTCTTCTCCTTGGTACAACTCAAATAAAAAGGAAAGAAATTCAGAGAAATGCACTAAAATATTTTTGGAGTTTTTGGTTTTCTTTAGCAAGCAAATAAAAGGGAAAAGCAAAAACAATAAAAACTATTTACACGGGAAAGCTCCCAACAAGCAAAAGAAGAACAAGGAAATCTTTTTGGATTTCCTTTTTAGTACTACTACTAAGCATGCATAGAAAGTAAATTAACTACAACTAATTTTTTTGGTTTTTCTAAAGTTTTTCAAACACACAAGAAGAAAACAAGAAAATAAATCTAACTTGGTAGTCGATCAATAGCCATGAATGTAAAGTCGGTGAGAGACACAACTACAATGAAAAAGTGTGAACACCGACAAATGGAATAAATAGACATGAATGTAAAGTCGGTGAGAGACACGTACTCCCCCAAGCTTAGGCTTTTAGCCTAACTTGGTAGTCAATCAGTAGCCTGGATAATAGTCGGCGTGGTAGCTCACGGAGGCTCTCAGTGTGGATGCCTCAGCACACCGTGTCGCTGCCACTGCTGCGTTATGAGCTCGAGCCTTGCTCTCAAGGACAAAATATCTTTCCTTGCTGTGATAATCAAAGAGAGCAGGCGCAGGCAAATATGTGTCCACAACATGTGATTGGTTAAACAACAAATTATAAGTGAAGTTATCAGCCCTTCCCTTGATAATTTAATGATCTTTCAAAGCATCAAAGTCTAAATACCGAGTGGGTAGGATAGGATCAAAGGGCAAAGGTGAGACACCTAGCCCTCATGCTAGACGTATGGCATAAATTCCACCATAGAACAAGCCACTTTTAGCATTGTGCCGAAGTCTGTGTGCAACAATCGGTCCAAGGTTATAATTCCTTTCACCAGTGAGAGCGGTGTGAAGGAGGCTCAAATCTGGCGCACAAAGTATGCTACAGTCTTTCTTGCCTACTATACATTTCCCGTTAAATAATGCAAAATACTGAGTTGCGGGAAAATGAATGCTCTTTATTCTTCCTTGTCTCACTCCCCTATTTTCACCATATAGCAAAGGCTAGTCAAGAAAGACTCGTACTCAACCGTTGGTGGCTCATCAAGTGAACCCCAAAATGGCAGTTTGCAATGGTAAGCAAAATTCTCCAGTGGGATAGTATAAGGATTATCATAAAGCATAAATGACACCCTAGACTCACATGGAAAATATTTAAATCCTTGACAAATGATTCAGTGAGAAGTTGGTGTTGTGCGCACTTATCTAATAGGCAGGGACCGAGGCCGGCATTGTGAACATGTTGCTCAAATTCCTCCTTAATGCCCACACGCACCATATATTCATCGCTAGGCCATAAACATGTCTTGGTGGCGGCATCTCGCGTGGAACTTTCACTTGGTTCAACATAAGACCGACGGGCGAAACTGTCACTAGAAGATGCCCCCGAGGATCGTCTCCTCAAAGAACTCCTTCCAAATAGGTTCATCATGTCCGCGTACAATTTTCTGAAAATACAAATTTTGGAGTGACAAAAATTTGTCAACAAAACTTTGTAAGATTGATAGCAACTACTCATAGGGATACATAGAGGCCATAGCAAGCATTCAAACAACTTAGAACACTAAGAATTCAATATGCAATCACATCTACAACAGCACCAAGAGTAGCTAATTATTCAAAGTATAAACCACTAAAACGAAAACTAATTGGACAAATGGTGGAGTCACATACCAAGCAACAATCCCCCGAAACAGTTTCGGAAACGGAGCTTCGAGCAAAGAGGTCGAAATCCGCGGGTTTGAGCTCAAGAACACGGGAGAGAGAGCAATGGGGATTTTTTCTAGAGGTAAGTGATGATGTGGTATGAAGTGGTAAGTGAGGGGGCCCATGTGGGGAGCACAACCCACCAGGGCGCGCCTGGGGGCTCTGGCACGCCCAGGTGGGTTGTGCCCACCTGGTGCACCTCCATCTGGTAATTTTGGCACCAAAATTCTCAAATATTCAGAAAAAAAATGTATTAAATATTCAGGGCATTCTAAGAACTTCTATTTTTGGGTCATTTTTTTTATTCCACGAGAAATTCAAAAAACAAACAAAACATGGCATTTATTTTATTTAACTAATAAAAATAGAGAATAAAAAGTAGGGACGGAAGGCAGTGCTTACTAAATTCATCAATTTCATACCATTCAAAAATGATCCATTAATAAGGTTGATCAAGTCTTATTAACAACCACTTTCGATTAGCATGAAACCGAAGAACTTCCGTAAATCACTAAGTTACCTCAATGGGGATATGCGTTTCCCCAACAATAAGCATTTCATATTTCTTTTTGATAGTAGGTACAGGTATTTGAAAACTTCCAATAGTGATTTCCGGAGATTTTTCAATAACATTAATACCATTCACTTGGAATTGTTTCTTTGAAAAGTGCATCGTATGCTTGTTACCATTAATATGAAAAGTGACCTTGCTTTTATTGCAATCAATAACAGCCCATGCAATATTCAAGAAGGGTCTACCAAGGATAATCGACATGTTGTCATCCTCGGGCATCTCAAGTATAACAAAGTTAGACAAAACTAGTCGTCAACCCGTGCATCTGCACGGGCTAGCAGATTACACATTCAGGTAACATTTATTTATTGTAAAATCTTTTACAAATTGGATAAGAATCTTATGAATATGCAGAAGAGATATTACTTTTTCGAACATGTAATAACTGACAATATATTCTCCCAAAAAATGGCACTATAATTAGTAGACCAAAAGTTACAAATAATTTTTATTAAGTTCCATCATTCTCTAAAGATTTATCGGCACCATCATCTCACTAAAATTGATATGAATGTATTTATGCGCATTGACACAAATATCAGTGGACAAACCACATACATTTTGTTTAGCACATGTAGTCCTAAATCTTAGGTTTTGAAGTAGAAATGATATGCTTACTTGGTAGAATTATACCGTTCCTTAAAATAATGTTGTTCCAGCTAAATTCTTCCATTTGAATATTATCAAAAATGTATATTATTGATTTCTAGTATTATGAAATATATGCATAACATGTTACTACCATTAATATGGAGTGATTCTAAAAAAACTACTAAGTGTTGCGCAAGGATCAGTTTCACTATCCAATGGCAAAATAGAAATAGGATGCTAAGCTTGGAGGGAATAATTTTGTACTGTAAACCTACAAATAAGAAGCATGGATGCACTACATTTTGAATTTTTCAATTATATACTCCCTCCATCCTGAATTAGTTGTCTCAGATTTGTCTAGATACGGATGTATCTAAAATGTGTCTAGATACATCCGTATCTAGACAAATCTAAGTTAAGAAATTTACAACGGAGGTTGTAGTTCCTATGCATGTTGGAAGTAAGCTTTTCCCTTGTGACATGGATAATCACCTACAATGGAAAGAGAAGAAATAATTTCATGCGGGGCAGAATCATGGAGAAAGCACTACATGTGAAGTATAAAATGTTTGTGATGGAACGGCCCCCATCAGATTTGAGCTGGTGACCTTAGTATGACAGGAAAGAAGGGCATACTCTGCAATAGAAATGAAGATAGTACAACACCAGTACTGAACATATTCACTCAAACAATTCTAAAAACAATGGTCGAAATAGCTCGAGTGTGCTCTGCTCACATTGCAACACAATAACGTCTTGATTTTGCAATCAAGAGGGTATGCAAAATTAAATTAAACTATGGATTCTAATCGAACCTGCCAATCGAAGCTAGCATATATCCAACTGTTCTATTGTTGAGTCTTGTATCCCTAACAGCTATGGAAAGATGATACTTGCCATGTCGAACAATTAGAACAAATGATATAGAAGACATTTAATTTGAGACATGGTGCTAGGAGATCTTGGCTCAGAGGAACATCGCTGACCTAGACCTTTAGTTATATCGTCTGTTCGAGCATTACACTAAGATCCTTTGCATTCCTTTATTCGGAACCTTTGTTTCAACCCTTTGAGGCCCATAGCCCCCTCAAATATGCAAATATCTCTATTTTCAACATGGCATTGTAGGAGCCTGTTGTTCCATAACAAAGAGCATACTCCATAACATGTAATTTGTAGTCGCTTTCTGATATTTCCTTTAACAATATAAACATAGCACATATTACAGGAATTATTTTCCACACTGAAAGGACAATAAGGAGTAGAATTACATATTGAGAGTTGACCATATTAAAGTGTATGTTTCTATAGTTGGACGCGACTTTTATATAAAAATAGGTTTATTCACTTGGCTACCGACAGACAGAAAATCAAACTCATAAGTGCCACCTATACATCTACAAATGTTAGATACAGTGTATAAAATATGAATGAAATACCAAGTGCGTCTTACATAAATCATAAGTTGTTTTAATAGCATCCTACAATTGTACACAGCGCAAACAACAATGAAAGATCAAATGATTCAGTTATATAAAGATAAAAAGAAAAAGAAAAAAACACAAAGTATTCCAGATTCCCGAGCAACTAGTGCATGCATATACCATGCTTGAATTTTTTCATGCTTTGTTAATAATAAATTGTACCCAGAATCCCACATAACTTAGAGGAAGTCTACAAAATGACAGAAAACATCAATAATCCTTTCGTAATGTAAATCCATTTACTCTTACTCACCCTGCTTACCATTTTACCATGTTATCCTACAACCATGATGTATGAAATTCAAGTATTATGTCTGCCATCTACTATCAGTGCACTCCCTCTGTGGTTAACTACATTAAGGACATCTGGTGACATTGTTTTCAAATTTCAGTTTCACACAATAAAAAAATCAACAATTTCGGAATTCAACATGGGACAAAAGATCATGATACTACCCTGTTTTTATGTATGTAGTTTTGTATATATGCAACATCAATTACGTATTGTATCTCTAGAATAAAATATTTAAATGGGTGGCTTACCCAACGTGGTGTAGATAATGAGAACTTTGGCAATGATCTCTGGCCTGAAGCTAGGTACATCATATATAACCACCTTCTTGGAAATAGACCATGGCTTGCTCGCGGTGTGCTTCTCATACGCCAAAGGAGCAAATCAGGATATATTCTCGCCAAAAAAACTGCTTGTTTGTTGTGTTCTCGTCATACAACTTTTCTCCATCCACGTCAAGTTCCAGATAGGTCCAACATGATCATGGCCTTATGTTGGAAAAGCTATCATACTGGTTAATAACCAAAGAGGTAAATTGTATGAATTGTGTTAGCAACTTAGCATCGAACATTCAACATGAGAAGAAGAAATAATCTAAGCTCGGTACAATGATTGAAGAGCAGATCATATTCTTTAGGATTAGGCACATGCGTGTGGAAATTACAAATTCCAGACGCTCCATGGTTAATAGCACTGCACAAATTGCCAATTACGGAAATTAGGAAAAGAGGTGGCTAAGAAAGAGAACAGATTGTGGAATATTTGGACAGAATAACAAAAATCTAATTAGGATGTTCCATGAATGAACCTGGAGCTTGACGTTGGTCTTGTGCATAGCAATCTCCAAGCTCGATCATTACTGTACCCTGCCGCATCTTCCTTCACTGCTGAAACTTCCAAATTCACCGGCCAGGAAGTGATATTGATGGATGAATCATAGATATGCATGCACAAATATTTTAGTCAGAGCGATGAGTTGATAGAGTATGAAATACGCAATATACATGAAGCAGAAAAGCAAAGAAACAAAGATTGGGCATATGGCAAGGAGGAAGATTGGGCACAGCCTCAGATGATCGATCGATTGGGCAGGACTGTAGGAGCTTTGGTGAGAAGGAAGATTGGCGAGACCTGGTTGGGGAGTCTGCGTGTTTAAAGTTTCTTTGCAATCTTTAGATGAGTTCGGCAAGGAGTAGGCTCTCCCGTGGGACAATAATGGGCATGGAATTTTTTTCTTTTACAAAGGGATAGGGCAAGTTCAATGGTGTGAGATCCGGTTGTTGCGTGCTAGTCTTCCTAGGCATATTACGTTCTTGTTTTAACAACTTGGCCGCTTTATTTTTTTTATTAGCATATTACATATGTAGTTAATCTCCACTAAAAATACATACGTAGTTAATCAGCCTAGCTTTTGTTTACAGAAGTTAATCATCCTTTTGATTCCATGATTCTGTTATGGGCTGCCACATGCATGTCCCATGTGAAAGGATTTAAACATGGTTGTTATCTCTTGTGGGCCCTATGAGTATTTTTTGTCAATTATCGCGTGACTTAATCTACACCATAATAATTCGGTCCCACAAGATTAACGGTTAGTATTTTCTAATTAACGTGGGAATTTCTTGGGAGTCGGTAATTAGTATAAGTATAGATAGATATAGATATAGATATAGATATAGATAGATTCGGTCCCACGAGATTAACGGTTAGTATTTTCTAATTAATGTGGGAATTTCTTGGGAGTCGGTAATTAGTATAAGTATAGATAGATAGATATAGATATAGATATAGATAGATAGATAGATATAGATATAGATATAGATATAGATATAGATATAGATATAGATATAGATATAGAAGTATAGATATAGATATAGATATAGATATAGATAGTAACATTAGCAACAACAACGGGCACATCCTCATAGATACTGATAGGTATGGTAGTTGATTTATTAGTCATTTGCAAAGATATTTTAGTAGATGTGAGTTTATTCAAGTCAAGTCTTTTATATAAATAGAAAGGCATAACACTAACACCAGCTCCTAAATCACACAAAGCAGTTTTAACATAATTCTTTTTTATAGAGCAAGGTATAGTTGGTATTCTCGGATCTCCAAGTTTTTTGGGTACTCCATCTATAAAAGTGTAATTAGCAAGAATAGTGGAGATTTCAGCTTCCGGTATTTTTCTCTTATTTGTGATGATGTCCTTCATATACTTTGCATAAGGAGGCATTTTCAAGATATCAGTCAAGCGAGTACGCAAAAAGACTGGCCTCAGTATCTCAGCAAATCATTCAAATTCTTCATCATCATTCTTTTTAGTTGACTTGGGTGGAAAAGGCATAGGTTTTTGAACCCACGGTTCTCTTTCTTTACCATGTTTCCTAGCCACAAAGTATCTTTTGTCATACCTTTTATTCTTAGGTTGTGGGTTATCAAGATCAACAGGTAGTTCTATCTCAACATCATTATCTGGTTCTTTTCAATTGTTTGGTTGAGAGTCATCATGAACCTCATCATTATCTTTTTCATTATCATTAGGTGAGTGTTCATTACCAGATTGAGTTTCAGCATCAGAGATAGAAGCTTCATTATCTATGTCAGGAGGTTTCTCTATTTCAGGTTCACTAGGAGCATGTGAAGTCCTATCATATTTATTTTTCTTTTTAGAAGAACTAGGTGCACTAGTGTTAGCTCTTTGTGAATCTTGTTCAATTATTTTAGGGTGTCCCTGAGGATAAAGTGGTTCCTGAGTCATTTTACCTCCTCTAGTTGCAACTCTAACAGCAAAGTCATGCATATTATGATGTTGGGGAACGCAGTATTTCAATAATTTTACCTACAATCATGCAAGATCTATCTAGGAGATGCCTGGCAATGAGACGCGAGAGTGTGTCCATGTACCCTCGTAGACCGAAAGCGGAAGCGTTTAGTAACGCGGTTGATGTAGTCGAACGTCTTCGCGATCCAACCGATCCTAGCACCGAACGTACGGCACCTCCGTGTTCAGCTCGATGACGTCCCTCGAGCTCTTGATCTAGTCGAGGACGAGGGAGAGTTTCATCAGCACGACAGCATGGTGACGGTGATGATGAAGTTACCGGCGCAGGGCTTCGCCTAAGCACTACGACGATATGACCGGGGTGTGTAACTATGGAGGGGGCGCCACACATGGCCAGGAACAATTGATGTGTGTTCTAGGGGTGCCCTCCCCACGTATATAAAGGAGGGAGAGGGAGGGAGGCAGCCTAGGGCACGTCCAAGTAGGAGGAATCCTACTTGGGCCCCTAGTCCAATTCGCCCCCCGCCCTTACCATATTTGGACAAGCGGGAAAGGAAGGAGGGGGGAGGGGAAGGAAGTAGGAGTCCTACTTCATACTTTCCTTTTACTCCTGTCATTTCCCTTTCTCCCCATGCGGCTGGCCCTATAGGGGGCGCACCAGCCCCTTGTGGGCTGGTGTGTTCCCTTACTTGGCCCATAAGCCCATATCATTGTCAGGGGTTGCCCAAAACCCCTTCCGGTGACCCGGTATCACCCGAAACACTTCCGGAGTCCAAATACCATCGTCATATATATGAATATTTACCTCTCGATCATTTCGAGACTCCTCATCATGTTCGTGATCTCATCCGAGACTTCGAACAAACTTCGGTCATCAAATCACATAACTCATAATACAAATCGTCATCGAACGTTAAGCGTGCGGACCCTACGGGTTCGAGAACTATGTAGACATGACCGAGACACATCTCCGGTCAATAACCAATAGCAGAACCTTGATGCTCATCTTGGCTCCTACATATTCTACAAAGATCTTTATCGGTCAAACCGCATAACAACATACATCATTCCCTTTGTCATCGGGTATGTTACTTGCCCGAGATTCGATCGTCGGTATCATCATACCTAGTTCAATCTCATTACAGGCAAGTCTCTTTACTCGTTCCGTAATGCATCATCTGGCAACTAACTCATTAGTCACATTGCTTGCAAGGCTTATAGTGATGAGCATTACCGAGAGGGCCCATAGATACCTCTCCAACACACGGAGTGACAAATCCTAATCTTGATCTATGCCAACTCAACAAACACCATCGGAGACACCTGTAGAGCATCTTTATAATCACCCAATTACGTTGTGACGTTTGATAGCACACAAAGTGTTCCTTCGGTATTCGGGAGTTGCATAATCTCATAGTCAGAGGAATATGTATAAGTCATGAAGAAAGCAATAGCAATAAAACTATATGATCATTATGCTAAGCTAACGGATGGGTCTTGTCCATCACATCAGTCTCTAATGATGTGATCCCGTTTATCAAATGACAACACATGTCTATGGTTAGGAAACTTAACCATCTTTGATTAACGAGCTAGTCAAGTAGAGGCATACTAGGGACACTCTGTTTTGTCTATGTATTCACACATGTACTAAGTTTCCGGTTAATACAATTCTAGCATGAATAATAAACATTTATCATGATATAAGGAAATATAAATAACAACTTTATTATTGCCTCTTGGGCATATTTCCTTCAGTGTCCCACTTGCACTAGAGTCAATAATCTAGTTCACATCCTCATGTGATTTAACACCAATAGTTCACATCTTTAAGTGATTAGTTGACATCTCCATGTGACTAACACCCAAAGGGTTTACTAGAGTTAATAACCTAGTTCACATCGCTATGTGATTAACACCCAAAGAGTACTAAGGTGTGATCATGTTTTGCTTGTGAGAGAAGTTTAGTCAACGGGTCTGCCACATTCAGAGCCGTATATATTTTGCAAATTTTCTATGTCTACAATGCTCTGCATGGAGCTACTCTAGCTAATTGCTCCCACTTTCAATATGTATCCAGATTGAGACTTAGAGTCATCCGGATCAGTGTCAAAGCTTCCATTGATGTAACCCTTTACGACAAACTTTTTGTCACCTCCATAACTGAGAAACATGTCCTTATTCCACTAAGGATAATTTTGACCGCTGTCTCGTGATGATCACTATTGTACCCTTTTGCCAAACTCATGGTGAGGTACACAATAGGTTTGGTACATAGCATAGCATACTTTATAGAACCTATGACCGAGGCATAGGGAATGACTTCTCATTCTCTTTCTATTTTCTGCCATGGTCGGGTTTTGAGTCTTTACTCAATTTCACACCTTGCAACATAGGCAAGAACTCCTTCTTTGACTGTTCCATTTTGAACTACTTCAAAAAATTGTCAAGGTATGTACTCATTGAAAAAACTTATCAAGTGTCTTGATCTATATCTATAGATCTCGATGCTCAATATGTAAGCAGCTTCACCGAGGTCTTTCTTTGGAAAACTCCTTCCAAACACTCCTTTATGCTTTCCAGAAAATTCTACATCATTTCTGATCAACAATATGTCATTCACATATACTTATCAGAAAGGCTATAGTGCTCCCACTCACTTTCTTGTAAATACAGGCTTCACCAAAAGTCTATATAAAACCATATGCTTTGATCACCTTATCAAAGCGTATATTCCAACTCTGAGATGCTTGCACCAGTCCATAGATGGATCACTGGAGCTTGCAAACTTTGTTAGCACCTTTAGGATTGACAAAACCTTCTTGTTGCATCATATACAACTCTTCTTTAAGAAATCCATTAAGGAATGTAGTTTTGACATCCATTTGCCAGATTTCATAAAATGTGGCAATCGCTAACATGATACGGACAGACTTAAGCATCGCTACAAGTGATAAAATCTTATCGTAGTCAACACCTTGAACTTGTCGAAAACTTTTTGCGACAATTCAAGCTTTGTAGATAGTAACACTACTATCAGCGTCCATCTTCCTCTTGAAGATCCATTTATTCTCATTGGCTCGCCGATCATAGGGCAAGTCAATCAAAGTCCATACTTAGTTCTCATGCATGGATCCCATCTCAGATTTCATGGCCTCAAGCCATTTCATGAAATTTGAGCTCATCATCGCTTCCACATAGTTCGTAGGTTCATCATGGTTTAGTAACATGACTTCCAGAACAGGATTACCGTACCACTCTGGTGTGGACCGTACTCTAGTTGACCTACGAGGTTCGGTAGTAACTTTATCTAAAGTTTCACGATCATTACCATTAGCTTCCTCACTAATTGGTGTAGGAATCACTGGAACTGATTTCTATGATGAACTACTTTCCAATTCGGGAGAAGGTACAATTACCTCATCAAGTTCTACATTCCTCCCACTCACTTCTTTCGAGAGAAACTTCATCTCTAGAAAGGATCCATTCTTAGCAACGAATATCTTGCCTTTGGATCTGTGATAGAAGGTGTACCCAACAGTTTCCTTTGGGTATCCTATGAAGATGCATTTCTATGATTTGGGTTTGAGCTTATCAAGTTGAAACTTTTTCACATAAGCATCACAGCCCCAAACTTTAAGAAACAATAGCTTAGGTTTCTTGCTAAACCACAATTCATATGGTGTCGTCTCAATAGATTTAGATGGTTCCCTATCTAACGTGAATGCAACTGCCTCTAATGCATAACCCCAAAATGATAGTGGTAAACCGATAGGTGATATCATAGATCGCACAGTATCCAATAAAGTATGGTTACGACGTTCGGACACGCCATTATGCCATGGTGTTCCAGGTGGCGTAAGTTGTGAAATTTATTCCACATTGTTTTAGGTGAAGGCCAAACTCATAACTCAAATATTCACATCCACGATCAGATCGTAGAAATTTTTATTTTCTTGTTACGATGATTTCCACTTCACTCTGAAATTCTTTGAACTTTTCAAATGTTTCAGACTTGTGTTTCATTAAGTAGATATCCCATATCTGCTCAAATCATCTATGAAGGTCCGAAAATAATGATACCCGTCGCGAGCCTCAACACTCATCGGACCGCATACATCGGTATGTATTATTTCCAATAAGTCAGTGGCTCGCTCCATTGTTTCGGAGAACGGGGTCTTAGTCATCTTGCCCATGAGGCATGGTTCGCAAGCATCAAATGATTCATAATCAAGTGATTCCAAAAGTCCATCCGCATGGAGTTTCTTCATGCGATTTACACCAGTATGACCTAAATGGTAGTGCAACTAGTATGTTGCACTATCATTATCAACTTTGCATCTTTTGGCATCAATATTATGAATATGTGCATCACTACGATCGAGATTCAATAAACCATTCACCTTGGCTGTATGACCACAGAAGGTTTTATTCATGTAAACAGAATAACAATTATTCTTTGATTTAAATGAATAACCGTATTGCAATAAACATGATCCAATCATATTATGCTCAACGCAAACACCAAATAACATTTATTTTAGGTTCAACACTAATCCCGAAGGTAAAGGGAGTGTGCGATGGTGATCTTATCAACCTTGGAATCACTTCCAACACACATCATCACCTCGCCCTCAACTAGTCTCTGTTCATTTTGTAACTCATGTTTCAAGTTACTAATCATAGCAATTGAACCAGTATCAAATACCCAGGGGCTACTATGAACACTAGTAAAGTACATATCAATAACATGTATATCATATATACTTTTGTTCACTTTGCCATCCTTCTTATCTGCCAAGCATTTGGGGCAGTTCCGCTTCCAGTGACCATTTCCTTTGCAGTAGAAGCACTCAGTTTCAGGCTTGGGTCTAGCTTTGGACTTCTTCATGGGAGTAGCAACTTTCTTTCCATTCTTCTTGAAGTTCCCTTTCTTTCCCATGCCCTTTTAATTCAAACTAATGGTCTTGTCAACCATCAACACTTGATGCTTTTCTTGATTTCTACCTTCGCCGATTTCAGCATCGCGAAGAGCTCGGGGAATGTTTTCGTCATCCCTTGCATATTATAGTTCATCATGAAGTTCCAGTAACTTGGTGATAGTGACTAGAGAACTCTGTCAATCACTATCATATCTGGAAGATTAACTCCCACTTGATTCAAGCAATTGTAGTACTCAGACATTCTGAGCACATGCTCACTGGTTGAGCTATTCTCCTCCATCTTGTAGGCAAAATACTTGTCAGAGGTCTCATACCTCTCAACTCGGGCATGAGTCTGAAATACGAATTTCAGCTCTTGGAACATTTTATATGCTCCATGGCTTTCAAAACGTTTTTGAAGTCCCGGTTCTAAGCCGTAAAGCATAGTGCACTAAACTATCAAGTAGTCATCATACCGAGCTTGCCAAACGTTCATAACGTCTGCATCTGCTCCTGCAATAGGCCCGTCACCTAGCGGTGCATCAAGGACATAATTCTTCTGTGCAGCAATGAGGATAGTCCTCAGATCACGGACCCAGTCCGCATCATTGCTACTATCATCTTTCAACTTATTTTTCTCTAGGTACATATCAAAAAATAAATGGGGAGCTATAACGCGAGCTATACAACATAATTTGCAAATACTATCAGGACTAAGTTCGTGATAAATTAAAGTTCAATTAATCATATTACTTAAGAACTCACACTTAGATAGACATCCCCCTAGTCATCTAAATGATCACGTGATCCATACTAACTAAACCATGTCCGATCATCACGTGAGATGGAGTAGTTTTCAATGGTGAACATCTCTATGTTGATCATATCTACTATATGATTCACGTTCGACCTTTCGGTCTCAGTGTTTCGAGGCCATATATGTATATGCTAGGCTCGTCAAGTTTAACCCGAGTATTCTACATGTGCAAAACTGGCTTGCACCCGTTGTATGTGAACGTAGAGCTTATCACACCCGATCATCACGTGGTGTCTCGGCACGATGAACTATAGCAACAGTGCATACTCTGAGAGAACACTTATACCTTGAAATTTAATGAGGGATCATCTTATAATGCTAATGTCGTACTAAGAAAAATAAGATGCATAAAGGATAAACATCACATGCAATCAAAATAAGTGATATGATATGGCCATCATCACCTTGTGCCTTTGATCTCCATCTCCAAAGCACCGTCATGATCACCATCGTCACCGGCTTGACACCTTGATCTCCATCATAGCATCGTTGTCGTCTCGCCAACTATTTCTTCTACGACTATTGTTACCGCTTAGCGATAAAGTAAAGCAATTACATGGTGATTGCATTTCATACAATAAAGCGACAACCATAAGGCTCCTGCCAGTTGCCGATAAATTTTACAAAACATGATCATCTCGTACAACAATTTATATCTCATCACGTCTTGATCATATCACATCACAACAAGCCCTGCAAAAACAAGTTAGACATCCTCTACTTTGTTGTTGCAAGTTTTACGTGGCTGCTACGGGCTTCTAGCAAGAACCGTTCTTACCTACGCATCAGAACCACAACGATTTTTCATCAAGTGTGTTGTGTTAACCTTCAACAAGGACTGGGCGTAGTCAAACTTGATTCAACTAAAGTTGGAGAAACAGACACCTGCTAGCCACCTGTGTGAAAAGCACGTCGGTAGAACCAGTCTCATGAACGTGGTCATGTAATGTCGGTCCGGGCCGCTCCATCCAACAATACCGCTGAATCAAAGTAAGACGTTGTTAGTAAGCAGTATGACTATTATCGCCCACAACTCATTGTGTTCTACTCGTGCATATAACATCTACGCATAGACCTGGCTCGGATGCCACTATTGGGGAACGCAGTATTTCAAAAAATTTACCTACGAGATCTATTTGGGAGATGCATAGCAACGAGACGGCACCTCCGCGTTCAGCACACATTCAGCTCGATGACATCCTTCGAGCTCTTGATCTAGTTGAGGACGAGGGAGAGTTTCGTCAGCACGACAGCGTGGTGACGGTGATGATGAAGTTACCAGCGCAGGGCTTTGCCTAAGCACTACGACGATATGACCGAGGTGTGTAACTGTGGAGGCGGGCGCCGCACACGGCTAGGAACAATTGATGTGTGTTCTAGGGGTGCCCTCCCCACGTATATAAAGGAGGGAGAGGGAGGGAGGCAGCCTAGGGCACGTCCAAGTAGGAGGAATCCTACTTGGGCCCCTAGTCCAATTCGCCCCCCCCCCTTACCATATTTGGACAAGGGGGAAAGGAAGGAGGGGGAGGGGAAGGAAGTAGCAGTCCTACTTCATACTTACCTTTTCCTCCTCTCCTTTCCCTTTCTCCCCACGTGGATTTTTTAGGGGAAAAGCCTTTTATTACTCAAGGTCCATAGTGTGTGGGATACAAGTCTGGTCATGTGGCTGGACAAGCCACACATGACGCCCTGGAAGTAAAGACAAAGCATATTTAGCTAACTTGTCGGCTTCAACATTTGCCTCACGCTTTTCAAAAGTAAATTTACGGTTGGTGGTGATTGTTGGGGAACGTAGTAATTTCAAAAAAATTCCTACGCACACGCAAGATCATGGTGATGCATAGCAACGAGAGGGGAGAGTGTGATCTACGTACCCTTGTAGACCGACAGCGGAAGCGTTATGACAACGCGGTTGATGTAGTCGTACGTCTTCACGGCCCGACCGATCAAGCACCGAAACTACGACACCTTCGAGTTTTAGCACACGTTCAGCTCGATGACGATCCCCGGACTCTGATCCAGCAAAGTGTCGGGGAAGAGTCCCGTCAACACGACGGCGTGGTGACGATATTGATGTTCTACCGTCGCAGGGCTTCGCCTAAGCACCGCTACAATAATATCGAGGAGTATGGTGGAAGGGGGAACCACACACGGCTAAGAAAACGATCACGTGGATCAACTTGTGTGTCTAGGGGTGCCCCCTGCCCCCGTATATAAAGGAGCAAGGGGAGGACGTCGGCCGGCGCTATGGCGCGCCAAGGAGGAGGAGTCCTCCTCCTAGTAGGAGTAGGACTCCCCTCTTTCCTACTCCTACTAGGAGGGGGAAAGGAAGGGGGAGGGAGAAGGAAAGGGGGGCGCCGCCCCCCTCTCCTAGTCCAATTCGGACCAGAGGGGGAGGGGCGCGCGGCCCACCCTGGCCGCCCCTCTCTCTCCACTAAGGCCCATAAGGCCCATTACTTCTCCCAGGGGGTTCCGGTAACCCTCCGGCTCTCCGGTTTTCTCCGAAATCACCCGGAACACTTCCGATGTTCGAATATAGCCGTCCAATATATCAATCTTTATGTCTCGACCATTTCGAGACTCCTCGTCATGTCCGTGATCACATCCGGGACTCCGAACTAACTTCGGTACATCAAAACTCATAAAATCATAATATAACTGTCATCAAAACCTTAAGCGTGCGGACCCTACGGGTTCGAGAACAATGTAGACATGACCGAGACACGCCTCCGGTCAACAACCAATAGCGGAACCTGGATGCTCATATTGGCTCCCACATATTCTACGAAGATCTTTATCGGTCAGACCGCATAACAACATACGTTGTTCCCTTTGTCATCGGTATGTTACTTGCCCGAGATTCGATCGTCGGTATCTCAATACCTAGTTCAATATCGTTACCGGCAAGTCTCTTTACTCGTTTAGTAATACATCATCTTACAACTAACTCATTAGTTGCATTGCTTGCAAGGCTTATGTGATGTGCATTACCGAGAGGGCCCAGAGATACCTCTCCGACAATCAGAGTGACAAATCCTAATCTCGAAATACGCCAACCCAACATGTACCTTTGGAGACACCTGTAGAGCTCCTTTATAATCACTCAGTTACGTTGTGACGTTTGGTAGCACACAAAGTGTTCCTCCGGCAAACGGGAGTTGCATAATCTCATAGTCATAGGAACATGTATAAGTCATGAAGAAAGCAATAGCAACATACTAAACGATCGGGTGCTAAGCTAATGGAATGGGTCATGTCAATCACATCATTCTTCTAATGATGTGATCCCGTTAATCAAATAACAACTCTTTTGTTCATGGTTAGGAAACATAACCATCTTCGATTAACGAGCTAGTCAAGTAGAGGCATACTAGTGACGTTTAGTTTGTCTATGTATTCACACAAGTATTATGTTTCCGGTTAATACAATTCTAGCATGAATAATAAATATTTATCATGATATAAGGAAATAAAATAATAACATTATTATTGCCTCTAGGGCATATTTCCTTCAGCGATTTAAGTTGGATTTCTCTTATTATAACGTCATATTCCCCTGGCTTCCTAATGCTATGTCTTCAATCACCTGTTTGCAATCAGAAGCCACTATATAGTGGTGTCGGTTGAGGTCTTCTGCCAATGCCATGGCCTCGTGACACGCTATAGCTTCGAGCGTCGGTGCATCCCAAACTCCAGCGACCACTAGGGCCGAGCTGCCCAGAAAAGCGCCTTGGCTGTCGTGGCAAATCGCTACAGCCGAGCCTCCTCGATGTGTCCGTACACCAGCATCAACATGAATTTTTGAAAAATTTGCCGGAGGTGCCTTTGGTCGCCGGCTCACTGATATCCCCGTCGCCACCGCGTTGCGTTGCTTCTTCGGCTTGCTGAGTATGTGGAGATCTTGTATGTACCTTTTAACAAAGGATGTTATCGCATGTGGTGTCTGAAATATACCTTCGTGTATTGCCTTCCTCCGAGATGTCCACACGGCCCACAGTGTCACTGCCATGAGGGTAAACTATTCATGCGAGAGAGAAGACATTAAGTTGAAGAGCCAACTCTTGGCTCGGTTCTCACTCGTAGCCACCAAGGCGCTGCCCAACTCTTCGTCAACAAGAGCCCAGGTGCACCTTGAGATGGTACATTTGAGAAGGGAATGGAGCCATGAATCCAGAGCGACGCAAAAGCCACAAGTGCTCGTCATCGACATCTTACGATGTGCCCTCACATCTTCGGTTGGCAGTGACCGCTTCGATAGTCTCCATAGAAACATGCGCACTTTGGATGGGACCTTAGTATTCCAAAGGATCTTCCACGAGCTGGTGTCTATTTGTGTTGTTGAGGATCCCGAGGCACCCTCCAGCCAGGCTTCTCTCCTTTGCCTCGTCACCACAAGCATATTGTAGGCCGATCGCATCGTAAATTGGCTTGTCCGTTCATGTGCCCAACTCCAAAAGTCTTCCATGGGTGTTGTGCTCAACGGTATAGTGAGAATCACTTTGGCATCAAACACAAAGAAAGTAGTGTCGATCTTAGGTTTGTTCCAAGTTGCACTTGTTTGATCTATCAACTCCGATAATGTGGTCAGGGGTATGTTGGCAATGCACCCATATGGTCTCATCCAAATGTCAGTGCTTTCTCCATTGCCAATGCGCCTAATTAGACCAGGCTTCAAAGTATCCCGTCCCTCCACTAGGGCTCTCCATACCTGACTGGGGTGGCTCCCAAGTGAAGCATCCAGGATGGTGGTGTTCGAGTGATAGATGCTCTTCACAATACGCGCACTGAGAGAGGTAGTGTCCTGCAGCATGCGCCATACCTGTCTAGCTAGCATAGCTAGGTTAAAGAGCTCAAAGTCTTTGAAGCCCAAGCCTCCCATGCTCTTGGGTTGAGTCATCACCTTCCACGAGACCCAATGTGGTTTGTGCTACCAGTTCTTGCTTCCCCACCAAAATTTTCTAATCAACATGTTCAGATGCTCAAATAGTCCCCTTGGCAGTTTGAAACAAGGCATCGAAAAGACTGGAATTGCTTGTGCCACAGCTTTTACCAACACCTCCTTCCCTGCAGAGGACATCGTCCTTTCAATCCACCCTTGGATCTTATTCCACAATATGTTCTTCAAATATTTGAACGATCCATTTTTTGAGGCCCCCACGTCGATGGGCATACCTAGATATTTCTCATTCAATGTTTCATTCGGGACGTTCAAGATATCTTTTATGTCGTTGCGGATAGATTTAGGGACACCATTGCTCAAAAATATAGATGATTTACCAAAGTTTATCCGCTGACCTGTTGCATTGCAATATATATCCAACACTTGGTTCACCTCGGTAGCCCCAACATTGTTTGCCTTGAAGAACAGCAGGCTGTCATCAGCGAATAGTAGATGGTTAACCAGTGGTGCCGAGGGTGCCACTGAATCCCATCCAAGTTGGATGACTCTCTTTGTGATTTTAACAGGCACGACAGGCCCTCTGTTGCTAACAAGAACAAGTATGGAGATATCGGGTCCCCTTGCTGAATACCACGTGAAGGACAGAACTCCTCAAGTTTCTTTCCATTAAACAGAACTGAAAATTTCACTGTGGATACCATGCTCATAACAATATCAACCCACCGAGTGGTAAAACCCAGCTTGAGCATTATAACTCGAAGGTAGGTCCATTCAACTCTGTCGTAGGCCTTCATCATGTCCAGTTTGAGGGCGCATGACTGATGTTTTTTAGCCTTGTTCCTCTTCATGAAATGCAAGCACTCGTAAGCTGTTATAGTATTATCTGTGATTAATCTGCCAGGAACAAAAGCTGACTGCTCTGGTGAGATGATATCTTGTCGGAGTAAATAGCCATGGGTAGCCAGGCCGGCTTCCCCTGGCCCTTCTGAAAAAATTACGAGCCCGTCCGGCTCTCAAGAACCCAAGACGTGGGGCCGCCTTCCCCTTGCTGGCCGTCACCCAAGCCGGCTGCCGGAAGGCGGCCCGACTTTAGCCCTCGCAAAGGAAGCCACGGGAGGGCCGGCTTCGAGAAGCCGGCCACAAGAAGGCCGACTCCAAGAAGCCGGCTCCCACAAAGCGGTCGAGACCGTACACTCAAAGTTTGCATCCACCTAACGGCGATGTGACAGGGTGCGGCTATAGTAAAGCCTGCCACCCCCAAATCCCGGAGCACGACCGGCACAGTGCGCCGTACGGGTGACCATGACCCGTCCGGCGCAACACTGTTGCCATGTTGACCCTGACGCCATCCACGATGGGCTGCCAGTACGGCCCACGGGCAGTGGGCCCCTTCGGGCAGAGAGACACCCGAAGGCGGCCACGCCTCCCCCAGTCGGCCCAAGACAGAGCCGGCTCCCCGCAGCCGGCTTGCCGCCCTCCTCGAAGGAGACGCCCCATTAAGGAGACAAGACGCGGTGAGGCTACAGCAATCGCCCGCCGGACGGCGGTATTGTAGCCACGCCTACCTCGACGAAGCCCACGTCACCAAGATAGAGCAACAGTAACCAGCCGCCGACCAGGTCCTGGACAGTGGGGCCTGCCTGTCGACCAAGGGGCCGGCAGCCGGCGGGACCCACCAGTCGGCGGGCCCCAGCAGCCGGCGCAGAAGCCGGCGAGCGCAGTCACAGACGGCTAGGCCCCGCGCCCAGTCGGATTACCATTGTACCCCCGGGGGTAGGCCTATATAAACCCCCCGGGGCGCCCATGCAAAGGGTTTGACCCCCAGCTAGTTTTAGACACCTCACAAGGAGAAGGAGCAGGCCAGCCGACCCTTCTTTCTCCTCCCACCGAACAGCTCAAGGAGCATTGTGTAGTTACTTGTCCATCTAGTGATCAGGTGCACCGTGGGGCCAGGTGCACCGTCGTCCGGAGACCTGTTCTGGACGGGAACCCTCTTCCTCCCCAGCGAGCGTAGCCAGCCTGGCACGCCCGATGGCGCTTGCCATGACGCGCTGCAAGGCGTCACCAGCATCTGCGCGGCAAGCAGCCTCGCCGATCTCCTCGATGAGCTCACCTCCGATGCGGGCACCGACCACCTCGCCAACCTCCTCGGCCAGCTCCATGTCTCCGGCGAGCCCGCTGTGGATCTGGAGTCGGTTGGCTCCACCGACCCGATGCCTGTCGACTCCGACACGGCCTCACTCGAGACCTTCCCCACCAACGTCGTGATCTACAACGACCCGCTTCCCCGGACCGATGGCTGCGACACTGTCACCACCGAGGTGATGGTCATCGGCCACGGCGGCACGGCTGACGAGAGCGCCCACGACGCACCGCACGCGGCGGCCCACGACTTGTCCGTCCCCCTCCCGGCTGATGCCGACGACGAAGCACTGGAGGCACGCCGCCTCGCTCTCCTCGCGGAGGGCCGGAGGCTGGCTTCCGTGAGACGCCTTACTGAGGCCTACCAGCGCGAAGCTGACCGCGCCGCCTTCGGCACGCGGCCCCGGGCGGGCCTAGCCGGGCCGGCGTTGTCAAGCAACGTGGCGCCGTCATCGCCGACATGCTGGGAGTCGACCGCCCGGTCTATGCCACTCCCCTCGAGAACTTGCGTGCCGCCCAGGCGGCCATAGACGAGTTGGACGGATTGGAGGCCGAAGAACTCCCCCACATGACCCGGCGCATCCAGCAGCTGATTGATGCAGCCGCACGACGACATGAAGCCGACGCCCGCGCGGGAAGCCCTCCCCCGCACCGAGATCACGGCGCGACGTCCCGGGCGCCGAGTACGAGCAACACCCACGCGCGGCGTGAGAAAGAGCCAGCGGCCAGCCGAAGCCGGATCCGAATCTCCATCGAGCGAGACACAGAAGGCCATCCCCGAGCCGTGGAATGGCGGGGCAACCCGCCTCCGCCTCGACCCCATGGAGGGAGATATCCCACTCCGCCGCCTGTGGCGCACCCGACTCTCAGCGGCCGACTAGGTCGCCGCGAAGGAGTCGGCGAGAACGACGCCCACCATTGGATCGACCGCCTAGCGTGATCCCTGGCGCTGGAAGAAGAAGACGATGTCGGCCCGCCTTGTTTCGGCCCCCGCATCCGCGACGAGCCTTTCCCCAAAGGGTTCTCGCTCCCAAGAGACACGCCCAAGTACAACGGTTCCGTGAAGCCGGAAGATTGGTTGATCGACTACTCCACGGCGGTTAGCATAGCCAACGGCAACCGGCGCGTTGCCGTGAAGTACGTGCCCCTCATGCTGCAAGGCATGGCGCGGACCTAGCTCAACAGCCTCAAGCCTTTCAGCATCAACAGCTGGCTAGATTTCACTGAAGCTTTCATCCGCAACTTCACCAGCACCTACAAGCGGGCTCCCAAGCCCAGGCAGCTCTCCTTGTGCGTGCAGGGCCCAGCCGAGTCCACTCACGACTACCTCACGCGTTGGGCCGAGCTCCGCAATTCTTGCGAGGGGGTGCACGAGGTGCAAACCATAGAATACTTCACTGCCGGGTGCCGCGAAGGCACCCTCCTCAAGCACAAGCTCCTCTGCGACGAGCCGACTACCCTCGACGAGCTTCTGGACATAGCGGACAAATACGCCACCGCCGACTCTTCGATGAAGACCGAGCTCCGGGTAGACGCGTCCGGGAAAGTACTCAACCCGGTGCCCAAGACGCCGGCAGGGGATTCCGGCCGACGCCCACACCCAAACGACCACAAGCGCAAGGGCCCTGCGCCGCCACCCGCCAGTCGGCAAGTGGCCACGGTCGAAGACGCGCCGCCTGAAGGGAGTTCCGCGCCCAAGAAGCCCAAGGGCGGCCAGCCGGCTTGGCAGCCGGCTTTCTCCTACGAGCAAACTCTCGACGCCCCGTGCAAATTCCACAGTGGCGCGAAGCCGTCCAACCACACAACCCAGAAGTGCCATTGGCTCACCCGAATCTCTAAAGGCGAAGGGCTCGCGCCGCCTCCGCCTGTCGGCCCTCCGCCTCCGGCTCCGCCGCCTCCGGCCGCTCGGCCTGCAGTCGGAGCCGTGCACGACGAATTCCCCGACGAGCATGCGACCTACATCGTCTTTACAAGCCAGCTCGAAGACCGGCGCGGCAAACGCCAGGAGCACCAGGAAGTCAGCGTGGTCGCTGCCAACCCCGCCGGACACATGCATTGGTCAGAAAAACCCATCAGCTGGAGCCGGGCCGACCACCCAGAGGTGATGCCGTCTCCCGGCTCTTATGCGTTGGTCCTGGAAGCCACCCTCGCGACGGACAGACACGCCGCCCGTTTCTCCTGTGTGCTGATAGATGGCGGGAGCAGCATCAACATCCTGTACCATGACACCCTGGAGAAGCTAAATGTCAAGACGAAGCAACTCATGCCTAGTCGGACAGTGTTCCATGGCATCGTACCCTGCTTGTCCTGCGCCCCCATTGGCAAGATCAAGATTGATGTACTCTTTGGGGACAAGGAGAATTTCCACCGGGAAGCGATCTGGTTTGAAGTGGTGGACCTGGAGAGCCCCTACCATGCGTTGCTTGGCCGACCCGCCTTGGCTAGGTTCATGGCAGTTCCTCACTATGCATACCTCAAGATGAAGATACCGAGTTCCAAGGGTGTCATCACCATAGCCGGCGATTACAAGAAGTCCTCCGAGTGCGCTGCCGCCAGCAGCCGGCTGGCCGAGTCCCTTGTGATTGCCGAAGAGAAGAAGATGTTGGACCGGGTCGTGGCCATGGCCGGCAAGCAGCCGAACCTGTCCCCGACCCCAAGGAGTATGATGCCCAAGGATCTTTCCAGCCAGCCAAAGAAACCAAGAAGATACCCCTTGACCCCGAGCACCCCGAGAGGCTTGCCGTCATCGGGGCAAGCCTGAACAGCAAATAGGAAGGCGAGCTCGCCGATTTCCTCCGTGAGAATCGGGACATCTTTGCATGGTCCCCCAAGGACATGCCGGGAGTTCCGAAGGAATTCGCCGAGCACAAACTACACGTCCGAGAAGACGCAAAGCCAGTCAAGCAGCCCCTCCGCCGACTATCAGAGGAAAAGAGAAGGATTGTAGGGGAGGAGATAGCCCGGCTTCTGGCAGCCGGCTTCATTATGGAAGTCTTCTTTCCAGAGTGGCTTGCCAACCCGGTCCTCGTGCTAAAGAAGAACAACAAGTGGCGCATGTGTATAGACTACACAAGCCTCAACAAGGCCTGCCCTAAAGATCCCTTTGCCCTGCCGAGGATTGACCAAGTGATAGACTCCACGGCCGGATGCGAGCTATTGAGTTTCTTGGATGCTTACTCAGGATATCACCAGATAAAGCTAGATCCGGCTGAACGCTTGAAGACCGCCTTCATCACGCCATTTGGAGCCTTCTGCTACCTGACTATGACATTCGGCTTAAGAAATGCCGGTGCCACTTTTCAGCGTTGCATGCAGAAGTGCCTCCTCAAGCAACTCGGCAGAAACGCTCATGTCTACGTAGACAACATTGTGGTGAAGACGGAGAAGCGCGGCACCTTGCTGGAAGACCTCGAAGAAACGTTTGAGAACCTATGCTGGTTCCAAATCAAGCTCAACCCCGAGAAATGCGTGTTCGGAGTGCCAGCCGGCCAGCTCCTAGGCTTCCTGGTCTCCGAACGCGGCATCGAATGCAACCCGGTGAAGATCAAGGCCATCGAGAGAATGGCGATCCCCACCAAGCTTCGAGACATACAGAAGTTCACCGGATGCTTGGCCTCCTTGAACCGCTTCATCAGCCGGCTCGGAGAGAAAGCTCTCCCCCTCTACCGCCTCATGAAGAAGAGCACTCACTTCGAGTGGAATGACCAGGCCGACCAAGCTTTTCACGAGCTGAAGAAGATGCTGGCCATGCCGCCTGTCCTAGCGGCGCCGACTGAGAAAGAGCCCATGCTCCTTTACATTGCCGCAACCATCCGGGTGGTCAGCACCGTCATCATAGTCCAACGCCCAGAAGAAGGCCGAGCCCAGCCGGTCCAGAGGCTGGTGTACTATTTGAGCGAGGTGTTGTCCGCCTCAAAGCAGAACTACCCGCACTACCAGAAGATGTGTTACGGCGTGTACTTCATCGCCAAGAAGCTGAAGCCCTACTTTCAAGAGCATCCCGTCACGGTCGTATGCACCGCCCCGCTGGCCGAGATCATAGGCAGCCGGGATGCATCCGGCCGGGTGGCGAAATGGGCCATCGAGCTGGCCCCTTACACGATCTTCTACCAGCCCCGCACCGCCATCAAGTCCCAAGCACTGGCCAACTTCCTCGTCGACTGGGCCGAGACCCAATACCTGCCACCGGCTCCCGACTCCACCCATTGGCGCATGCACTTCGACGGGTCCAAGATGCGCACCGGCTTGGGAGTCGGCGTCGTCCTTACCTCTCCCAAAGGCGACAAGCTCAGATACACGCTGCAGATTCACTTTGCCGCCTCCAACAATGTAGCCGAGTACGAGGCACTCATACACGGGCTCCGGCTTGCCAAGGAACTCGGCATTCGCCGGATCCTATGTTATGGCGACTCGGACTTGGTGGTTCAGCAATCATCCGGCGACTGGGACGCCAAGGACGCAAATATGGCAAGCTACCGCTTCCTGGTTCAGCAACTCAGTGGATACTTTGAAGGATACGAGTTCCTCCACGTACCGCGAGCCGACAACGAGCCAGCCGATGCCCTGGCTCAAATAGGCTCCACTCGGCAAGCAATACCAACCGGCGTCGCTCTACAACGCCTCCTCAAGCCGTCCATCAAGCCGTCTCCAGAGTCCGATTCCATCTTCGTACCGCCTGACCCCGACGCGGCCGGGTCCGGCTCGAAGAACCAAGTAGTCGGCCCGGGGACTTCGGTAGCCGGCTCGGGGACTGCCACACCCGGCTCGGGGACTGCAGTAGTCGGCCCGGGGACTGCACCAACACAACAGCCGGCGGCCGACTCCAGCATTTCACCACCCAGCCCGCCCACCCTAGTGGCAGTAGCCACATTGGCAATAGGAGAAGTCGCGGCTCCGTCATGGGCTCAGTCCATCCTCAACTTCCTAGTAAACCAAGATCTGCCGGCTGACGAAACAGAGGCAAGACAAGTCCAACGTCGAGCCGGAGCATACACCATCATCAACAGAGAGCTCGCCAAGCGCAGTGTCACTGGAGTCCTCCAATGGTGCGTCGAGCAAGAGAAAGGCATTGCAATCCTCAGAGACATCCACCAAGGAGAATGCGGCCACCATGCGGCTTCAAGATCACTCATCGCCAAAACTTTCCGCCATGGTTTCTTTTGGCCGACTGCTTTGGATGACGCCAAAGAATTGGTTAAATATTGCAAAGGGTGCCAACTCTTCAGCTCCAAGCAGCACATGCCGGCTTCGGCACTCAAGACCATTCCCCTCACCTGGCCCTTTGCCGTTTGGGGACTGGACATGGTGGGCCCATTCAAGACGGCGCGCGGCGGCATGATGCATTTGCTCGTCGCCATGGACAAATTCACCAAGTGGATTGAGGCAAAGCCGATCAAGAAGCTGAATGGGCCGACTGCCGTGACATTCATCGCAGATATAACAACTCGGTACGGCGTGCCACACAGCATCATCACCGACAATGGCACGAATTTTGCCAAAGGAGCCCTGGCACGTTTCTGTGCAACCCAAGGTATCAGGCTAGACTTAGCGTCCGTCGCCCACCCGCAGTCAAACAACCAGGTCGAGCGAGCCAACGGCCTCATCCTCTCCGGCATCAAGCCCCGACTGGTTGTACCACTAGAGCGTTCAGCCGGCTGTTGGCTCGATGAGCTGTCGGCTGTCCTCTGGAGTCTGCGCACTACCCCAAACAAGTCAACCGGCTTCACTCCTTTCTTCCTCGTGTACGGTGCCGAGGCGATCATCCCAACCGACATCAAGTTCGACTCGCCCCGGGTAACCATGTACACGGAGGCGGAGGCCAAGGAAGCATGAGAAGACGGTGTCGACCTGCTGGAAGAACACCGGCTGTTAGCCCTCAGCCGGTCTGCCATCTACCAGCAGGGTTTGCGCGGCTACCACAGCCGGAAGGTCAGACCAAGATCCTTCCAAGAGGGCGACCTTGTGCTCCGGCTGATCCAGCGAACAGCCGGCCAGCACAAGCTCTCGGCCCCTTGGGAGGGCCCCTTCGTCATCAGCAGAGCTTTAGGCAACGACTCCTACTACCTAATCGACGCACAGAAACCCAAGGCACGCAAGAGAGATGACTCTGGCAAGGAGTCGGAACGACCATGGAACGCCAACCTCCTTCGAAGATTTTACAGTTGAAATGCAGTATGTATCACGCTAACTTTTGTACTAAGTATGAGACAATAGGCCCCCCGAGGAGGGCTCGGGGACTGCCATCTTTTATCTATGAATGAAGAGTATCATGCTTATGACCTTGTCATTTCATTTACTTGTTCCGTCCGGCACCGGGTTCGACTAGTCGGCCCGGGGACTGGCCGACTGGAGTTATATTAGAAGTCCTACCCGCGGTCAGACAAGTAGTGTGCCGACACCCAAGCTTAGCTCTTGCCAAAGTCGCAGTTCGAAGAACCGGCTGTCCGGCTGGCAAGAGTCAAAAGCAGGAAAGGATGCCCACACGAAAAATGGCTAGGGACCAACGGACTAATATAACGAAAGCCGGTTTGACGCCTACCACCGACCGACTACCAGAGTAGCCGGCCGGCCGGTTTCCATTCACTTCACTTCAATCCAAGAAAGCTCGAGTACTTGCCTCCCCAAAGAGGGAAGGCGACAAAGGAAAAAGGCTAAGGATAAAAAGCATACGCGAATGGAAACCAAACATGCACACAATAATATTTACATAAAAGACCTCCAAGAGGCCAGCATTCAACATAGTTTGGATACACCCCCAGTGGGTGGAACTGCGAAAGCTTAATAAAGATTGTTCAAAAGGCAACAAGCAGGAAAAACAAGGACGGCAGGTTAAGCCGGCGGAGCAACCGACGAGCCGGGCTGGTCGGTGGAGACGGTTGTGCCGGCTGAAGGAGTGGTCGGCTGGTGAACCTCGGCTTGATCACCACCTCCTGCAGAGGGCGCGCTTCCGCGCGCCTCGTTGCTGGAGGCACGGTCAGCCTGAGGCCGGCCGTTTGTTCCACTAGCCGGCTTGACGTCTTCACCGTCCTCTTCTTCGTCGTCTTCGCCCTCATCGCTGGAGGCGATCTCCTCTGCTGAGTCCTCACCCACCGTCAGGTTCAGCCCAAACCACTCCTCCGGCTGGGCAACGCCGTCATCGTTGATTTCAGGCGCAAAAACGCTGATGTCGGTGCACTTGGCGATCGTCGAAGCACGTTGGGCGATAGCCAGCCGCACCTCCTCCAGCTCCGCGTCGGCCTCCAGCCGCCAAGTGCGCAGCTGGTCCAGGTTCAGCCCTGGGTACCAGGCTCGGACGAACTCCAACGCCCGCCCGGCTCCAAGCCGGGCCGCCGACGCCTTCCAAGCTTCAAAGCGACCGACTGCAACCTCCAGCCAGTCGGCAGTCCGGCTCGGGGTGCGGGGGATCGTCTCGCCGGGCCAGAGGGTGGCCAACACCTGTGCTCCGGCACGTTGGAGGCGGCGAAGCATACGATGAGCCGGCTGCAGCCGTGCTTGGACCGCCAAGAGCTGCTCCTCAAGCGTCCGATTCGCGTCCGGCGCGATGTTGACCCCCGCCTGACGGCGCGCCTCATGATGGGCCTCGATGGTTTGGGCGGCGAAGACGGAGTAGCCGGGAAAGTAGTCTGCACAGAGAACAAGAAGCAGCACAAGTTAGAGCAAAACCAGGTAGCCAGGGGCAGGAGAGGAGCGAGGAAGGCGGCTTACCGTCGACCAAGTCCTCGATGCGGCCGAAGCCTTCATCCAGCGCTTGCCGGGTCTTAGCCCAGCCCGCCGCCTCAGTCTCGAACTCTGCCTTCAGGGCGGCTTCGCTATCCTGCGCTTTCTTCAGGGCCGCCTTGTGGCTCTCCTCCTGGTCAGCCAGCTTCTTGGCCAGGCGGTCACGCTCCTGGACCAAGGTAGCGTACTCAGCGTCCTTGGTGCGAAGGGCGTCCTGCGCTTCGCTGAGCTCCCTCCTCAAGTCGGCGTTGGCCCCTGCAAGCACGAAAGACAAAAAGAAAAAAGCCGATGAGGAAAAAGTCGTCAGGAAAGATCCGACCCGGCTGCTCAGCAGTCGGCCCGAATCTCGGGGACTACACCCAGTGGGTGCGCTCACGCGCCCCCACAGGAGACAAACAAGATCAAGTACTTACTTCGGCTGTTGACCAGGTCTTCGGTCTTCCGACCCAACTCCTGAGCTTGAGAGTTGAAGGCGGCAGCACGGGAGTTATGATACTCCTGGAAGATCAAACAGGAGGCGAGAATAAGGTAATCGTCAAGGAAGATCCGACCCGACTGCTCAGCAGTCGGCCCGGATCTTGGGGACTACACCCAGTGGGTGCGCTGACACGCCCCCACGGAAGAAATCAAGAGAACAAAGCGACCGAGGATAAAAGACTCACCCGGATGGCGGCCCGCGTCGAAAGGAACTCCTGGGTGTACTGCTGCAGCAAGGCGGCCTATCCTTGAAGCCGGCTCCAGACCTCTTGGGCCGCCACGTTCAGCTCGCCCGTCCCCCCGCTGGGAGTCCACTCGGACGTAGCGGTGCTGGCTGCCTCCAGGGCCTCCGCCAACTGGCCGGCGCCCGCAACTCGGCGCGGCTCCGGCACAACGGTGCCTCCTCCTGCGCGCCGGCGCGTTACCGGCTGCACCTCGAGGCCGGCTCCGACCTCCGGCTCGCCCCTGGCCGGCTCCTCTGGCACCGCTGATGATTGGCTGCCTTGGCCCGTTCCGGTTGGCGCTACCGGCGACGCCCTCTCCGTGAAGACCACGGAGTCCTCCCTCCTCTCCATCAGCGGCGGGTCTTGGCCGATTTCCTCCGCCAGGGGTAACAGGGTGTCACGGGCCATAGCTCGGAGGGGAATGGCGAGCAGCGGAGGCTGGTTATGCGAGCCCTCCGCCTCCGTCTCCGCAGCCACCGCCTCCGCTTGGGCCTGGGCTGCCGCGTCGGCCTGCTCCTTCGCCGCATGGGCGGCCACTTGTTCCGCCGCCTCCCGCGCCTCACGGGCGTTCCGCTCCATGGCCTCCCTGAGGTCGGCACGGGGGTCCACGCGGCGGGAGCCTGAAGACCCTCCAGTCGGCCCAACTACGGAGCCGCCCGAACCCCGCTCAAGGGAAAGCGGCGCCCTGTCCAGCGAGCGAGGAAAGGTTAGGAAGAGTGTTCAACAGAAGAGAACAATGAAAAGCATACGTCCAAGCAATCGACGACTTACGCTGAGACCGCCTGAGGCTGCTTCACCGCCTTGCGAAAGCGGGCCGCCTTCGCGGCCGCCTCATCTCGTTTGGTCGCCGTGGTGGAGGCCTTGGACTTCTTCGGCCGGCTGCCGAAGAGTATTGACGTGGCCCGGCGCTTCTGTGCGCCGCCACTGACAGCCGGCGCGGTGGACGAGCCCGCGCCTTGATGGTCAGGCGCCGGCTGGCGACGCGGGGCGACTTCGACTTCGGCGTCATCCGGCCAGTCCTCGAAGCCAGCAGTAAGCCCTGTGCCTCCGGGCTCGTTGTTGTCCCCCACGATGGCATCTTCCATGGCGGCCGCTCCCAAATCCGGGTCATCGACGTCGTCCACCGTGCGGTCGGGGATGTACTGGCGTTCTATCCCTGCTGCCCCGGTCGTCGGTGGAAGGAGGGGGTTCTGCTAAGGAGAACCGACTGATCAGAAGCCGGCCATCATGAAGCCAGCTACCAATAAAAAGAAGAAAGAGAGGAAAGCTTACCACGGGCGGAGGGTTGGCGCGAGAATACGGCGCCTTGCCGTATCGCCAGTCCTCGGCGAGCTTGCAATTGGAGATATAATCCACCATGTACGACACCTCCGAATGAGGTATCTCCCTGGTGCTCAGCCGGCTTGGGTCGAAGCGGCCGCTCATCTGACACATCATGTGGGGCCGGCTTTGGAGAGGAAGTAGCCGGCGCTGCACGAAGGCAGCCACCAAGTCGGCCCCGGTCAGGCCTTCCGACTGGATCATCACCCGAAGCCAGGAGACGGCTGCGTTCCCGGCCTGAGACAGCGACCTGGACCGGAAACTCCATGAGGGTTGCCTTCCAGCCAGCGGGCCGGCTACGTAAGCCGGCAGGTTGACGTGGTCTCCTTGCTGGGTGATGTTCTTCACGTAGAAGTACTACTTCTGCCAGATCTTCACTGACTGGATCAGGGGGATGGACGGGAATGGGTTGTTCTCGCCCGACCTCCTCATGGCGATGTTGGCCCCGCAGGGGGCGGGCACGCCTGCGACGACGGTGCCGAGTTTGCTCTGGAAGAATTCCCCCCGGAGCTCCAGTGTGGGGAGCACCCCCAAGAAACCTTCGCAGAGAGAGACGAAGGCTGACAGCAGCATCACCGCGTTGGGCGTGAGGTGATGCGGCTGAAGATTGTAGAATTCAAGGAAGGAGCGCAGGAAACCGCTCGTCGGAAGGCCGAAGCTGTGCAGGAAGTGCGAGCGGAAGACGACCCGCTCGCCCTCCTCCGGCGCCGGCGAAATCTCCCTCTCCGGCGCCAGGCGGACCCGCACGAGGTTGGCGTCGGGCAGGCGCTGAGTCCGGCGGAGGAACTCAACGTGGTCCTCATGGACGTTGGAGCCGTCCCACGAGCTCGACAGCGCCATGGGAGCGAGACGAAGTGGTGGCGCAGCGGCGCTGAGACGGGAAGCTGCGGCGGCAACGAGAGGAAGAAGGAAGACGAGGGGGCAGAGTGAGAGAGAGCGTGCAAACCTCTGCCTCTCCCCCTCCTCCCCCTACTTATAGGCTCGCGCGGCAGAGCCGAGGAGGCGTGGCGTGGGGAAACGTGCAGATCGCCTATGCCCACTCCCCCACGTCCCGCGTTTATTGCGCCCTAACGGTGAAATAAAATCGCCACGGGGAGGCGAGCGGTCCACCTGGGCCGCAGAAGATCAGCGCTCGGGCCGAGGCCTAGGAGTGGCGGGCCCGGGCCTGCGGCGGCGTCCTGTCGCGTGCGTGCACTGGCAGGGTTTCGCTGCCATGTGGCCCAGGGAGGGCCCGCGGTCGGCACGTGGGTCGGCCACTTTCCCACCTGCAAGACACAGAGCTCTCCGAAATCAGCATACACCAGCAAAGCCGGCTCTTCAGGGTAGGAAGCTGACCAAGCTTCTCGTCCCTCTGTCCGCCTCGAAGCTCGATCAGCTTCGGGGACTACTGTCGGAGTAAATAGCCTTGGGTAGCCAGGCTGGCTTCCCCTGGCCCTTCTGAAAAAATTACGAGCCCGTCCGGCACTCAAGAACCCAAGACGTGGGGCCGCCTTCCCCTTGCTGGCCGTCACCCAAACCGGCTGCCGGAAGGCGGCCCAACTTTAGCCCTCGCAAAGGAAGCCACGGGAGGGCCGGCTTCGAGAAGCCGGCCGCGAGAAGGCCGACTACAAGAAGCCGGCTCCCACAAAGCGGTCGAGACCGTACCCTCAAAGTTTGCATCCACCTAACGGCGATGTGACAGGGCGCGGCTACAGTAAAGCCTACCACCCCCAAATCCCGGAGCACGACCGGCACAGTGCACCGTACGAGTGACCATGACCCGTCCGGCGCAACACTGTTGCCATGTTGACCCTGACGCCATCCACGATGGGCTGCCAGTACGGCCCACAGGCGGTGGGCCCCTTCGGGCAGAGAGACACCCGAAGGCGGCCACGCCTCCCCCAGTCGGCCCAAGACAGAGCGGGCTCCCCGCAGCCGGCTTGCTGCCCTCCTCGAAGGAGACGCCCCATTAAGGAGACAAGACGCGGTGAGGCTACAGCAATCGCCCGCCGGACGGCGGTACTGTAGCCATGCCTACCTCGACGAAGCCCACGTCACCAAGATAGAGCAACAGTAACCAGCCGCCGACCAGGTCCTGGACAGTGGGGCCTGCCTGTCGACCAAGGGGCCGGTAGCCGGCGGGACCCACCAGTCGGCGGGCCCCAGCAGCCGGCGCAGAAGCCGGCGAGCGCAGTCACAGACGGCTAGGCCCCGCGCCCAGTCGGATTACCATTGTACCCCCGGGGGGTAGGCCTATATAAACCCCCCGGGGCGCCCATGCAAAGGGTTCGACCCCCAGCTAGTTTTAGACACCTCACAAGGAGAAGGAGCAGGCCAGCCGACCCTTCTTTCTCCTCCCACCAAACAGCTCAAGGAGCATTGTGTAGTTTCTTGTCCATCTAGTGATCATGCGGAGACCCTGCAGAGTAGCAGTAGGGGTGTTATCTCCACGGAGAGCCCTGAATCTGGGTAAGATCCGCCGGCGTGCATGTCTTCGCCTCATCCCGTTTCTAGGCACCGACGATGTCTTACTGGCTCCCACAATGATAAGCCACCCGTTGGCATATGTCGCACCTACCACCCGACATATCTGGAAGTATTTGCTTTAGTCTCCTGGATATTACCTTGGATGCAATTTTGTAGAGCACGTTGCATAAGCTGATTGGCCTGAACTGTTTGAGAAGTGTGGGGTTTTTTACCTTGGGAATGAGGACCAGTGTCGTGTTGTTGATGCAGGCTACTGACTCCGTCCCCTCAACAATTTTGAGGACCACAGTTGTGACCTCATCTCCGCACAACTCCTAGTGACGCTGAAAAAAGTGAGCAGGATATCCATCCAGACAAGGCGCTTTGATTGGAAACATTTGAAACAAGGCACACTTTACCTCCTCCTGGGAATATGGCGCATTTAGAAGGTTGTTCATATCAGGTGTTACCTTGGTTGGCACGTGTCTGAGCACTTCCTCCATGTTGTGCACCCCTTCTGACGTGTACAAGTTTTTGTAGTACTTTGTTGTCATCTCGTCCATCCCAATTGGATCCTCTATGAACTGACCATGTTCATCTTGCAGCGATTTTATTTGATTTTTGCGGTGCCTTTTACTTGCCCTCAGATGGAAAAAAATAGGTGTTTTTATCACCATGAACTAGCCACTCCAGGCGCGCCCTTTGGCGCCAGAGCATTTCCTCACGATGGAACAACTCAACCAATCGATCGGTGACCTTTATCTCTTCCCAGGTGGGGCCAGATCTTCCTGGGATGGCACGCAAGTCCTGTAGCCGGTTTTTTAATTGAGCTATCTCTTTTCGCACCGATCCGAAGTTGTTTTGATCCCAGGCCAACAGATCTCCAGCTAGGTCCCCTAGCTTTAAGTGCAATGATTGCACTGTCCCCCCTTCCTGCATGCTCCACCGGTTCGCCACTGCCGTGAAGAGAGATTCCTCTCTCTTCCACATGGTCTCATATTTAAATGCCCTAGGGCCCGCACTGCATGCATGCAAATCACGTAGTGTGAGGAGGATCGGTATGTGGTCGGAGCTCACTGCCGTCTTGTGATGCAAGGTAGACTCTGGCAGAGCGACCAGCCACATCGGGTTCGCCAAGCATCTGTCCAAACGGACTCGGGTGAAGGTGCCACCAGCAACCCTTTTTTCGAAAGTCCAACTTGTACCCGTGTGCCCTATATCTGACAAACCGCATGTATCAACAGCCTCCCGAAAACCATCAATTTGAGCTTGGCTCCGACATCCAACTCCATCATGTTCACTGAGGTTCAGCACCTCGTTGAAGTCGCCGATGACCGCCCATGGCCTATTCTATGACTCGGCTATATTCTTTAGAGTATTCCAAGTATTTTGCATGTCCGGAACTTGAGCCTCTCCGTAAACAAAGGTTACTCTAACCTGCACGTCCACCATATTATCTACTAATGCATCAATATGGTACCTCGAATAACCAATAACTTCCACTTTTATTTCATCATTCCAAAAGATACAAAGACCACCACTCCGTCTAGAACTACTCACTGCATAACTTCTATTGAAACCTAAACCTTCTGCCAGATTCTCTACCCTCATACCCTCTATGTGTGTTTCAAGAATACAAAGAATAGAGGGGGCAAACTGCCTCGCAAGATCGCGAAGCTCCCGAACTATCGTAGCTTTGCCAATTTGGCGGCAGTTCCAGCAAAGTAGACTCATTGCGCTAGGCGAACCCCTCCTTGGGGGCTCGCTAAACGCGCATCAGGGGTCTTGCTAGGTGTTGCACTCTTCGTTGTGTTTGTCTTGGCAGTTGAGGGGCTCGGTTTGTTTCTCTTCGTCTCCTGCTTTGAGGTGGGGCTTGGGGGGTCGCTGGTGGAAGCACGAGAATGTTTTTGTTCGACTGAACCTGCTACTTCGGATGTGTGCCTTTTGGTTCAAGAGCGCTTCTTTTTCTGTTTCGGTCAAGTTCTTCCCTGGTGACATCATTGAGCATCATGTCGGAATCTTCGTGAGGCTGGCTGCCCGGGGCATCTCGGTTCGCTGCTGCTCTCCCACCCCCTCAGCCTGAACGACCTCGGCCTCGCCCTCCTCTAGGGCTCTCGCTCTCTCCCAGTCCTCTGCCCAGGCTCTGGAACCAACTTGCTTTTATGTCCTTGAAAACGAGTGCTTTTGGGGAATGAACACCATCTCCGCACTCTTTGTACAGATGGCCAAGATATCCACAAACAGCGCACCAATCAGGCATTCTTTCGTACTTGATTCTAAAGACCACAAGTTCCACCGCATCCTTCTTCTTGACTACCAACGAGACAGCGTTTTTCAAAGGTTTCGTCACATCGATTCGCACCTGAACTCTAGCAAAGTTGCCCTCAAAGTCTTGTGACTTTGGCTCAGCAAATATGAACTCTCCCACCGTGGATGCCAGGGCCTTGATCTTAGAGAAATAACCATCTGGGAGATCATGTATCTGCAGCCAGATATGAATCTTTTTAAGTTCAATGGTTAACGGCTTCGTGAAACCATCATAAGGCACAAGAACCACCGCCTTCCCCTTGAAGTTCCATGGCCCTTCCTCCATTACCCTCTCCCAATCACCAAGGCAAGAGAATTGGAGGCTGTAGAGGTTTTCCTCTAGAGGCCTGATCTTGACTTCCTACGCCACATCCCATGCCACCCTCATGCTTCTGTAAAACCAATATTGGCTGTAAGCTTTGTCGGTATGAACCCTAGCGATCGCCATCCAGCGGGTCGCCTCCTGCGGTAGCTCGCCGTCTTCCACCACCACATCCTACAGATCGTCTTCTTTGAGTCCCAATTCCTCCATCAGTGCTTCAAGGTCGGACGTGGCCGTCCCCGATGCCGATGCGTTCGAAGCCATGATCCTCTCGCTCGGGGTTTGGTTCCACAAGCGGTATTGACCCAAAGTCTGCCCCTCTGTGTGGCCACCACGTCTCGCCACGCAGCAGGCCATCGTCGGAGAGGAGCGGTAGGGGAGATCGGTCTCTATGGAGATGTCGGCGCCGTCGCCCGAGAGAAGAGAGAAACCCTAACGAGAGGGGAGATAATCCCTCATGTGCTAGCAGGGAACCGCAACTCTCTTCTCTCGTACTCCTTTTACTTCATACTTTCCTTTTACTCCTGTCCTTTCCCTTTCTCCCCATGTGGATGGCCCTATAGGGGGCGCACCAGCCCCTTGTGGGCTGGTGTGTTCCCTTACTTGGCCCATTAAGCCCATATCTTTGCCGAGGGTTTCCCGGAACCCCTTCCGGTGACCCGGTATCACCTGGAACACTTCAAGTGTCCAAATACCATCATCCTATATATGAATATTTACCTCTTCATCATTTTGAGACTCCTCGTCATGTTCGTGATCTCATCTGGGACTCCAAACAAACTTTGGTCATCAAATCACATAACTCATAATACAAATCGTCATCGAACGTTAAGCGTGCGGACCCTACGGGTTCGAGAACTATGTAGACATGACCGAGACACATCTCCGGTCAATAACCAATAGCAGAACCTTGATGCTCATCTTGGCTCCTACATATTCTACAAAGATCTTTATCGGTCAAATCGCATAACAACATACATCATTCCCTTTATCATCGGGTATGTTACTTGCCCGAGATTCGATCGTCGGTATCATCATACCTAGTTCAATCTCGTTACCGGCAAGTCTCTTTACTCGTTCTGTAATGCATCATCTGGCAACTAACTCATTAGTCACATTGCTTGCAAGGCTTATAGTGATGAGCATTACCGAGAGGGCCCATAGATACCTCTCCGACACATGGAGTGACAAATCCTAATCTTGATCTATGCCAACTCAACAAACACCATCGGAGACACCTGTAGAGCATCTTTATAATCACCCAGTTACGTTGTGATGTTTGATAGCACACAAAGTGTTCCTACGGTATTCGGGAGTTCCATAATCTCATAGTCAGAGGAATATGTATAAGTCATGAAGAAAGCAATAGCAATAAAACTATACAATCATTATGCTAAGCTAACAGATGGGTCTTGTCCATCACATCATTCTCTAATGATGTGATCCCGTTTATCAAATGACAACACATGTCTATGGTTAGGAAACTTAACCATCTTTGATTAACGAGCTAGTCAAGTAGAGGCATACTAGGGACACTCTGTTTATCAAATGACAACACATGTCTATGGTTAGGAAACTTAACCATCTTTGATTAATGAGCTAGTCAAGTAGAGGCATACTAGGGACACTCTATTTTTTCTATGTATTCACACATGTACTAAGTTTCTGGTTAATACAATTCTAGCATGAATAATAAACATTTATCATGATATAAGGAAATATAAATAACAACTTTATATATGATTCATTTTATCAAGTAATTCTCTTTGTGATTTAGCAACTTGTTCTAACTGAGTTTGTACCATAGAAGCATGTTTTCAAACACCTCTAACATCATTTGATATTCTAAATAACAAGTCACTCAAGCGAGCAATCATATCAGAATTATATTTCAACTATTTCATAACATTTTCATTGAAGTGATCTTGTTTTCTAATGTAGTTTCCAAACTCATAAAGGCATTGACTAGGATGCATATTGTGAGGATTATCATTTTCATTAAACTTCATAAGAGAATTTACCTCTACCACCTTAGGCATTGGTGGCGTATTAAGCCCATGTATTTATTCAATAGGAGGTAAATTTTTAACATCCACAGCTTTAATACCTTTTTCTTTCATAGATTTCTTTGCCTCTTGCATATCTTCAGGACTGAGATATAATATACCCCTCTTCTTCAGAGTGGGTTTAGCCGGTGGTTTAGGAATAGTCCAATCATCATAATTTTTCAATATTGCTGGCGTTCTGGGAAAGGGGGTCCCTAGACTTGCCTGCCTGCGGCCTGCGGCGTGGCTCAAGTGGGGGGCCAGCGCGGCCCATCTTCATCAGCTCAAGCTCAAGACCCTCGCGAGGGGCCAAGCCTCGCGGGGCGGACGACGGAAAGCTTCCTCAGAGGCAGCCTCATCAGGCAGGCCCGCGAGGAGGCGGAGAGATCAAGGCAGGGGTACCTCGCGAGGAGCCCGTTACGCAAGCCATGACGATCGAGATCAGGCGGGCGCCAGGTGGGCGCCGGCCTGCGCAGTGTCCTTCTTTCCCCTTTGGTGCAAAGGGGGCAAGCACAGGCCAAGGCATCGAGCAAAGGTTACCATTCCGGTGCAACGAGACCAAGACCAACAGAGCGGCAGGACGGAGGTCACCGTGGAGCCCAAGACGGCGTCATTACCAGAGCTTTTGGCAGCCGAAGACCACCTTTGGTCAGGATAACTTGTACTAGATGTTCCCCTTCGAAATGGACAATTGTTGGCGCCCTTCCCGCTCATTATTTGGGGAGAGACCCAGGGTCTCTATAAATAGAGCTAGCCACCATAGAAGGAAGGAGACACCCAGGGGGGATAAAAGAGAGACAGCTAGAGATCTGATAGAACCCTAGCAGAGAGAGAGAGGCGACTGAACTCACCCAAGCAGTTCATTGCACCAGCTCAAGAACACCTCTCGCGAGGCTGTTCTTCCCTTGTGCTGTTCATCATCAGCCCCCGAGGCAATCCACCACACCACACACTGGAGTAGGGTATTACACCACAATGGTGGCCCAAACCAGTATAAATCCCGTGCCCCTTGTGTTGTTCGTTGTTTCCAGCTTAGATCACGCGAGGAGATTGGACGTAGATCGGTAGGGGAGAGATCTCCGTGCGCACCCCAGTGTTCGAACCTCAAGGGTCTGCCGGAACCCGAAATCCGACATTTGGTGCGCCAGGTAGGGGTGCGCTGGAATCTTTCTTCCGCTGTTCGCGTGTGATCTTCCGTCGTGTCCATGGCTAACGCTCGTCGGGCTCGTGCCGAGCGCCGGGCCGCTCTCGCCACCCGCGTCGCCCAGACGGCGCCCGTCGGCAGACGCCCTCGTCGTTCCCCGTCGCCTGCCGCCAACGCCGCCACCGGCCCGGCGGGGAACGAGCAGCAGGCCTCGTCCCAGCATCCTTCGGTACGGCGGGAGGGTCGCACCGCCACACCATCGCTGACTCCAGCCGCTTCGTCGTCCCACGCCCGTCACGCCCCCACGGACACGCACGCCGCGCTGCTCCTGGCAAGAGAGCTTTTGCACTACCGCCCTATCGATGACCTCTACGAAGATTGCCTCGCCTGCATCACCGAGCTCGTCAATGCCGCAGGGGGCTCCCCCTTGTCGTCCATCTTGCTGCCTCGCCCTCCATTCCGCGCAGGAGGCGAGGATCAGGAGGTGCCTCCACCACCTCCTCCCCAAGAAGGCGCCCTGGCTCCAAGGCGCGCAGCCCCAAGGCGAGACCCTCCGCGCTCGGCGCCTACGCAGCAAGAAAGGAGCTGCCAAGAGATCCCTCGTCCCCAAGAAGGTGCTCGCGCACTCCCAGCGCCGGCGCGCCAAGATCGCGTCCCTGCACCTCCACGCCAAGACCCCACGTTGCTCCAAGCGGCGGCACACGGTAATCCCCAGGAGCAAGCCCAGTACCAGCAAAAGGCACCGGTGGCCACAGAAGGCTGTCGTGCCCTCACCCCCGAGCTATGCGGCGTCGCATGGCCAGGCAAGTTCAAGCCTGACCTACCCCCTCGCTATGATGGCACGGCAGACCCTGCGGAGTTCCTGCAGCTCTATGAGCTATGCATCAAAGCCGCCAACGAAGACGAAAGGGTCATGGCGAACTAGTTCCCCATGGCGCTCAAGGACAGGGCCCGCACCTGGCTCCTGAACCTGGCTCCTGGCACAATCTCCTCCTGGGACGAGATGCGCACTCGCTTCATCACCAACTTCCAGGGCACTCGCGACCGGCCCCCGGCCGTGAGCGATCTGTGCCGCATCAAGCAGCAGCAAGGGGAAACCCTGCAGAAATACATCGAACACTTCAACAACGCTCGCCTCAAGATCCCCAAGGTGACTGAAGAAGCCATCATCTCGGCCTTCTCCGATGGCGTACGCGACATCAAGATGAAGAAGGAGCTAGCAATCCATGAAGACCTGTGCACATCCCTGGAGCTGTTCAACTTGGCGACCAAGTGCGCCAGGGCTGAGGAAGGGCGCATTTCCCTCCTCGAACTCCCGCTGCCGACCCAGAAGAGAAGAAGCCCAAGGCTAAGGACGTGAAGCGCAAGGGGGCTGCCGTGCTTGCAGCAAAACCAGACACCAAGCGAGGTAGGGATCAGCCTGAGTCATCCAAGGGCAGCCGGTACTGCGTGTACCACGACCTCCACACCCACAACACTAACGAATGTTAAGAGCTCAGGGCCGTGAGAGATGGACGTGTCGGCCGACGCCCCGAGTGCAACGACAGGGGCTATGGCCGAGGAGGAGGAAGAGGTGGCGGACGATGGGAAGACCGTGGCCCTCACCAAGGGTGACGAGACCGACCTCGCGAGGATCGCTGGCAGGACCAGCCTCGCGAGGGAGGCTGGAGAGATCAGCCTCGTGAGGATCGCCCACATGGCAACGCAGGCCTTCCTCCTCTGCCGCCACCGCCAAGGAGGAACGAAGACCAACATCAAGACGAGGGGGCCGGGGGCTTCCAGGAGCCACGCACAATCGCTTGCATCTTGGGTGGCGTGCAGGCCCCAGCCTCACAGCGCATCTACAAGCAGTTTTCTCGCGAGGTGAATGCAGTCCTCCCCAAGCTTGAGGCCACGCGCCCTCTCAGATGGTCTGCGTGCATTATCACGTTCAGCTCAGCGGGTCAGCTCAAGTGCGCGGCAACGGCCGGAGTCCTCCCGATGCTTTGCTCCCCAGTCATCAGCAACGTACAGGTCACCAGGACCCTCATTGACAGCGGAGCAGGACTCAACGTCCTGTCCGTCGAGACGTTCGACAATCTCCAAGTGTCGTACGATCAGCTTCAGCCAACCAAGCCCTTCTCAGGAGTCACTGATGGTTCCACTGTTCCGGTAGGGCAGGTTCACCTTCCAGTCACGTTCGGGCAGCGCAACAACTACCGCACCGAGCTCATCGACTTCGACGTCGCCCACATCCGTCTGCCATACAATGCCATTCTCGGGTACCCAGCCCTGGCCAAGTTCATGGTAGTGACTCACCATGGGTACAATGTCCTCAAGATGCCAGGAAGCAGTGGAGTCATCACCGTACCATGTGAAGAAAGGGACGTAGTGTGTTCACTTGAGCGCGCGTTCCAAGCCGCAGCAATCGAAGACCCGGACCACAGAAACGGAAGACTTCCCGAGGCGACCCTTAAGAAGAAGAAGGTTTCGCCTGGCCCAAGCCATAAGGAGGCAGGCGCCACCGGAGGTGTTGTGTCAGGATCTGCGCCCAATCAGGGAGCGCCACCCTCTCTCGCATAGGAAGGCGCGCCCGGCGCCCTCCTCAGGCAGGGCTCGGGGGCTCTTTCTTGGAGAGCCACCGACCTTGCCGAGGTCGCGAGGGAGGCGCTCGGGCACCACTTGGAGGGGTGCTTCCAGGCATGTTTCCCTCAGGAAGGTACAAAGCAAGGAAAACCAAACCCTCAGGAGTTCATCGCAAGAAACACCCAGGGGCTACAGGAATCGAGAGTCATGCGCGGCAGCCGCCGCCTGCCCACCGTAACCCCACATCCAGGCGAGGATGGTGGGCTACGCGTCTGCATTGACGTGCCAGGGCTCAACCGAGCCGCGTCTCTAGAGCGCCTTTGGCCTTCGTGCGCGAGGCGTTGCGAGGGTCCACCTCACAACTACGTTCGCATGCCTTTCGGCCTGCCAAACGTGGTCGCCACTCATCAGCGCCTACTGAGGGGCATTCTGGAGGCTCAGGAGGTCAGGCATGGTGCGGTCCTGGCGGAGATGGAGAAGGCCCTCGGAAACCCACCAGTGCCCCCGGAGCCTCCCGAGGCTTCTGGGCCTAGGGGCTCGTAAGGATCAACGTCTTCATCGCGCATCGACCACTTCTTCAGCATCACTTCAACTTCAACGACACCAGGTGACATCTTTCTAAGTTCCGTTTTTAGCTGGGAGCGCCCACATGGCCGCATCATTCCCAGGTTGCGTGGGTCCGTCCCTGCGGCATGTATCCGTTTTGCTTCCACTCTTTACTTACCTTGTTGGGGGCGCCCCTCGGGCTGCATCATCCCCGAGCTTCTCGGGCCTGGCCCTGCGGCGTTTGCTTTTCCTGCGTCTACTTAAAATGAATTTCCTCCTGCGTGCTTAACATACCCGACCTAATCGCTTGCTCGATTGACGCCTACCTATGGAGCCGCTCGCTCTAGCATGGCATCTGTGCACGGGTCCGTCCCTGCAACGCCGATAAATATGAGTGGTCAAGCTCTGGCCGCAGCAGCCCTGCAAGGTGCCACCTCACCATGCCCTCAGTGCCCCAATCACTTCCCCGGAGCGACAAAGGTTGGCTGGCAACCGTAACGACAGGTCTTGTTTCTCTTCATGATTGGTGTGCAGGACCTACTCCAGGAGCAACGCTAGGGACATCACGAGCTGTCTCTCCCTCTCTCCGGCACGGACCGCTTGCATGCTAAAAGGGGGGCGCCTGAGCATCGCAACTCATGGGCTCCTACTGGCTCTCTAGCCCTCACCCCCTGGCCTTGACCCACGGCATCGCGACCTGTCATACCAGCGGCGGCTGAGCTCGCTCGAGGGCCGGGACCTGAGGACGTAGAACATTAAGGAAAGTGCAGGGGAGTGGGAAGAAGCTCGCGAGGACCTAACCCAGCAGCGCCTCAGCTGCCACCGCTCGGGCCAGGCGCTTCGTCGAGGAACTACACCAGACTCAAGAGATAAGTCACGCCCTTACAAGAGTTGAACCAACGCAGCGCAAAAACCCTCGCCCAGTGCGGCTCTGTCACGGCGACGTTGCCTTCCTTTCTCGCCCAGCGAGGGCTGCTTGAGTGCTAAACGGGACCTCCCGAGCATCGCGACTCGGGGGCTCTTACCGGACCTCGGGCCGCTCACCTCCTGGCCTTGACCACGGCACCGCGACCTGGCATAACAGCGACGGCTGAAGCCTGCCTGGGGAATGGGACATGTCAGCGTAGAGCGCCAAGTCCTCGTGAGGATAGAAAGGGGGAGCCAAGCCGAGACAGGACAAGCACCTCGCATTGATTCATATTAAGGATATAATATTCATAAAAGACATGGCAGACGCCTTACATACCCCCGCGGGGTGTTGCTTCGATTCCTTGCAGGGAACAAGAGTACTAATCCTAAGGGACGCCATCATCAACAGTGGGCTGCCCAACGTCGACGCCAACCCATCCAGATCAGTGCCGTCAGCGGCTGGACGCAGCTGCCCCGCTCCGAGCACAGCGCGAGCTCGGGGGCTCGTAGCTGTCATCGCTCGTCTCCGGAGTCGCGAGGAGCTCGGGGGAGCCACTGAATTCCCCAGCTCCTCCGCTGCTGCCTGAGGAGCTGCGGGAGGGCCGATGGGCAGGCCAGGTCCTCGCCAGTTCGTCGCCCCTGCCGCTCTCCCTGGGGCAGCATTCCAGACGGCGCCCTTCAGCATCGAAGACCTTGAAGAACATCAGGGAGGCGCCGTCATATTCAAGATGAATCACGAGGGCACCTACCGTCCGGCAGACCCGGGCGATTTCACCCCAGCCCCGGGTCATGAAGACCTTGCCCAGAGCAACGACCGCGACCTCCGCTCCAATCGCAAGGGTACTGCAGTCAGCGTGCTGCAGCCAGAGCTCCAGAGCCCCACTCGGCAGCATCTCGAAGGCGAAGGAAGGAGGAAGGCGAATCCAAGAGCTTGGAGGCATGGCGGCGTGGAGCACGAGTTCGCGAGAGGAGCGCTCGGCGTGGACTCCAGGAGGAACGACGCGCACCACCGTGACTCGCCGGAGTCGACGGCGGCATCGTCGATGTTGCTCAACGCCTTCTCCCCTAGGACCCACGACGCGGGCGTGCAAGGGTAGCGGAAACCCAGGCGGCGGCCGCTCGTACCAGGGCCTCGGTGCCTCCTGCTGAGCACCCTCATCTCGGTGGCAAAGGATCAGCCGCTTCTTCGGCGGAAGTGGGTCAGGACCCTCTCGGGGGGCCTTTCCCTTCTCTTCTGCAGAGAATCGGCGGATTGGTGCCATTGGCGTAAGGAGGAGCAAGAACAAGGAAGGAGAAGGAAAGGAGCAGCAGGAAGGGATGGACTGAAGGGGCTCGCGCATCCCCGTACTTATAGCCGAAGGAGGCCAACCGCCGAGCGCCACGATCGCAAGTAATAATGACCGGTTTCTCTGCATGTAGGGACTTGTCAAGTCATGCGGTCGCCGAGGCATCATGGGGAAGCGCATACGCCCACGTCCAATCAATCGCCACATGGCGCCCAAGGCCGCAGGCTGTTAGGGCCCGCGGCGCTTCGCGCTTGCCCCTTCGCTTCCCTGCTAGGCCAAGCCCGGGCGCGCCTTGGGCCCGGGGACTACTGTCAGCGTTCTGGGAACGGGGGTCCCTAGACTTGCCTGCCTGCGGCCTGCGGCGTGGCTCAAGTGGGGGCCCAGCGTGGCCCATCTTCATCAGCTCAAGCTCAAGACCCTAGCGAGGGGCCAAGCCTCGCGGGGCGGACGACAGAAAGCTTCCTCAGAGGCAGCCTCATCAGGTAGGCTCGCGAGGAGGCGGAGAGATCAAGGCAGGGGTACCTCGCGAGGAGCCCGTGACGCAAGCCATGATGATCGAGACCAGGCGGGCGCCAGGCGGGCGCCGTCCTGCGTAGTGTCCTTGTTTCCCCTTTGGTGCAAAGGGGGCAAGCACAGGCCAAGGCATCGGGCAAAGGTTACCATTCCGGTGCAACGAGACCAAGACCAACAGAGCGGCAGGACGGAGGTCACCGTGGAGCCCAAGACGGCATCATTACCAGAGCTTTTGGCAGCCGAAGACCACCTTTGGTCAGGATAACTTGTACTAGATGTTCCCCTTCAAAATGGCCAATTGTTGGTGCCCTTCCCGCTCATTATTTGGGGAGAGGCCCAGGGCCTCTATAAATAGAGCTAGCCACCACATAAGGAATGAGACACCCAGGGGGGATAAAAGAGAGACGGCTAGAGATCTGATAGAACCCTAGCAGAGAGAGAGAGAGAGAGGCGACTAAACTCACCCAAGCAGTTCATCGCACCAGCTCAAGAACACCTCTCACGAGGCTGTTCTTCCCTTGTGCTGTTCATCATCAGCCCCCAAGGCAATCCACCACACCACACACTGGAGTAGGGTATTACACCACAACGGTGCCCCGAACCAGTATAAATCTCGTGTCCCTTGTGTTGTTCGTAGTTTCCAGCTTAGATCACGCGAGGAGATTGGACGTAGATCGTTAGGGGAGAGATCTCTGCGCGCACCACAGTGTTTGAACCTCAAGGGTCTGCTGGAACCCAAAATCCAACAAATATGTTGTTCAATAATTCTTCAGCTTGAGCAATAGTTCGTTCCCTGAAAACACAACCAACACAACTATCTAGGAAGTCCCTAGAAGCATCAGTTAGTCCATTATAGAAGATATCAAGTATTTCATTTTTCTCAAGAGGATGATTAGGCAGAGCATTAAGAAACTGTCAAAGCCTCCCCCAAGCTTGTGGAAGACTCTCTTCTTTGGCTTGAACAAATTTAAATATTTCCTGTAAGGCAGCTTGTTTCATATGAGCACGAAAATATTTTTCAGAGAAGTAATAAATTATATCCTGGGGACTATGCACACAACCAAGAGCAAGAGTATTGTACCAAGCTTTAGCATCACCCTTTAATGAGAACAGAAATAATTTGAGAATAAAGTAGTAGCGAGTTTTCTCATCATGAGTAAAAAGGGTGGCTATATCATGCAACTTAGTAAGATGTGCCACAACAGTTTTAGTTTCATAACCATGGAAAGGATCAGATTCAACCAAAGTAATTTACTCTGGGTCGACAGAGAATTCATAATCCTTATCAGCAATAAAGATAGGTGAAGTAGCAAACTTAGGATCACATTTCATTCTAGCATTCATAGATTTTTCTTTATACTTGCATAATAATTTCTCTAGATCATCTCTATGATTGCAAGCAAGAATATCTCTAATTGCTTCTTCACTCATAACATAACCTTCCAGTACCTTAGGAAATTCATATCTAGGGAGGCTAGTTCTAGCAGGTGTTTCAGGATATTAAGTTTCAAGCTCATCATCAGATTCAACAACATCATGTTGTATAACTCTAGCAATTTGTTCATCAAGAAAATCACCAAGTGGCACATCATCATTATCAAGCAAGGTACTAGCATCATCATAAGCATCATTCATAGTAGAAGTAGCATCATCAACAACTTGCGACATATTAGAATTCATAGCATGTGGTGGTGTTGCAAGTTTATTCATAACAGAAGGTGAATCTAAAGCAGAACTGGATAGCAGTTCCTTACCCCCCCCCCTCGTCCTTGAGGGAAATATCTTAGTATTTGGATCCTTCAGATTCTTTATAGTGATAATATGATAATAATCCCGAGTGACTCAACAAATATAGCTATGCTCCCCGGCAACGGCGCTAGAAAAAGGTCTTGATAACCCACAAGTATAGGGGATTGCAACAGTTTTCGAGGGTAGAGTATTCAACCCATATTTATAGATTCGACACAAGGGGATCCAAAGAATATTTGAAGGTATTAGCAACTGAGTTGCCAATTCGACCACACCTGGAGATTAATTATCTGCAGCAAAGTGACCAGTAGCAAAGTAGTTTGATAGTTTTGATAATAGTGACACCAGCAATGGTAATAGTAATAGTGATAGCAGTAATTTGTAGCAAGTGTAACAGTGATGATAGCGATAGTAACTTAGCAGAAACAATATAAGATAAATTCGTAGGCATTGAATCGGTGACTTGTCGGATGATATTCATCATGAGATAGTTATAACCTAGGGCGATACGGCACTAGCTCCAGTACATCGATATAATGTAGGCATGTATTCCGTAAATAGTCATACGTGCTTTATTAAAAGAACTTGCATGACATCTTTTGTCCTACCCTCCCATGGCAGCGGGGTCCATATTGGAAACTAAGGGATATTAAGGCCTCCTTTTAATAGAGAACCGGAACAAAGCATTAACACATAGTGAATAAATGAATTCCTCAAACTACGGTCATCACCGGGAGTGGGCCCGGTTGTTGTCACTCCGGGGTTGCCGGATCATAACCGTAGTAGGTGACTATAACTTGCAAGATCGGATCTAAAACGTGGATATAATTATGATAACATAAACGGTTCAGATCTGAAATCATGGCACCTGGGCCCAAAGTGACAAGCATTAAGCATGGCAAAGTCATAGCAACATCAATCTAAGAATATAGTGGATATTAGGGATCGGGCCCTACTAAACTAACTCGATTACCTGATGAATCTCATCCAACTCCTCACCGACCAGCGAGCCTACGAAGGAATTACTCACTCTCGGTGGGGAGCATCATGGAATTGGTAATGCAGATTGGTTGATGATGACGAAGAACGAAGATCCCCCTCTCCAGAGCCCCAAAACGGACTCTAGATCTGCCCTCCCGAGGAAGAACAGGGCTTGGTGGCGGCTCCGTCTCGTGGATCGCGATAATTCTTTCTCCCTGATTTTTTCTGGAAATATGTGATTTTATAGTATCAGGGGGTCGTTAGCGGGGCCACCAGGTGGGTACAACCCACCTAGGCGCGCCAGGAGAGGGGGGCGCGCCCTAGTGGGTTGTGCCCACCCAGGGGCCCCTCTCTAGTGGGTCTTGGCTCCAATAATTCATATTATTGATATAAAAAATCCACAAAAAGTTTCGTTCCATTCCGAGAACTTTTATTTCTGCACAAAAACAACACCATGGTTGTTCTGCTGAAAACAGCGTCAGTCCGGGGTTAGTTTCATTCAAATCATGCAAATTGGAGTCCAAAACAATAGGAAAAGCGTGAGAAAAAGTAGATATGTTGGAGATGTATCAGTGGTCTTCGCCTGCCAAAGACTCTGGTGGTGACGCTGCTGTGGGCTCTGCGGTGACCTCCGTCCTACTGGCCTTGGTCTCGTTGCACCTACAAGGAAACCTTTGCCTGATGCCTCGGGACTCCTCGCCTGCGCCTGCCTCTTTAGCACCGAAGAGGGAACTGGTACACTGTGCCCACTGGCGCCCTCCTAGCCTTGGTCGTCATGGCTCACGTCACGTGAACCTCGCGAGGTGCCCTTTGCATAGATATCTTTGCTCCTCGGGAGCCAGCCTAGTGAGGCTGCCCCCAGGAAGGTCTTGGTGTCGTCCTCCTCACGAGGGTCTTGAGTGGTTGTTGCTGACGATGGGTCGTACCAGGCTGCTAGTGGAGCCCCGTCGTGGGCCGCAGGCAGGCAAGTCTGGGTACCCCCGTTCCCAGGACGCCGACAGGCCCAACATGAGTCTACAAGAATAAAGTTGCATAGTAGACATCGGGCACGACCAGGCATTCCGGGCCCTGATGCATCTTGAACTACGTCGGTATTTCCTCAAAGAGGAAGGGATAATGTAGCACAACTACGGTAGGTATTTCCCTCAGTGATGAGACCAAGGTTATCAAACCCGTAGGAGAACCAAGCAACACTATGTAAATGGTACCTACACACAAAGAACAAATACTTGCAACCCAACGCGTAAGAGGGGTTGTCAATCCCTCCCGGGTAAAAGATAGATTTGTTTTGTAGTAGATTGGATAAATAGATCTCGCAATAAAGCAAATAAATTAAATAAAGGAAAAGTGCAGCAAGGTATTTTTAGTTTTTTTTTTGAATAATAGACCGGAAAATAAAAGCGAATAAAAAGAGATCTCGAAGGCAAATATGATAAAGAATAGACCCGGGGGCCGTAGATTTCACTAGTGGCTTCTCTCAAGAAAAATAGCATACGGTGGGTAAACAAATTACTGTTGGGAAATTGTTAGAACTTCAAATAATTATGACAATATCAAGACAATGATCATTATATAGGCATCACGTCCAAGATTAGTAGACCGACTCTTGCCTGCATCTACTACTATTACTCCACACATCGCCTGCTGTCCAGCATGCATCTAGTGTATTAAGTCCAAGGAGAAATGGAGTGCTGCAATAAGAATGATGACATGATGTAGACAAGATCTATTCATGTAGGAATAGACCCCATCTTGTTATCCTTAATAGCAACGATACATAAGTGTCGGTTCCCCTTCTGTCACTGGGATCAAGCACCGTAAGACCGAACCCATCACAAAGCACCTCTTCCCATGGCAAGAAAAATCGATCTAGTTGGCACTAAACCAAAGATTCGAAGAAGAAATATGAGGCTATAAGTAATCATGCATATAATAGATCAAAGAAACTCAAATAACTTTCATGGATAAAAACATATATCTGATCATAAACTCAAAGTTCATCGGATCCGAACAAAGACACCGAAAAAAGAGTTACATCAAATAGATCTCCAAGAGACCATTGTATTGAGAATCCAGAGAGATAGAGAGGAAGCCATCTAGCTACTAACTACGGACCCGAAGGCTACAATGAACTACTCACGCATCATCGGAGAGGCACCAATGAGGATGATGAACCCCTCCGTGATGGTGTCTAGATTGGATCTGCTGTTTCTAGAACTTGCGTCTACTGGAATTGTGTTTCGTCGACTCCCTTGGGTTTTTTGGATTTTCAGGGTATTTATAGAGCAAACAGGTGGTGCGGGAGGCCACCGAGGTGGGCACAACCCCCAGGGCGCGCCTGCCCCCCCCCCCCATGCGCGCCCTGGTGGATTGTGCCCCCTTGGCACCCCTCTTGTACTTCTTCGACCCAAGTTGTTCCTTCTAGTCCATAAAAAATCTCCAAAAAGTTTCGCTGCGTTTGGACTCCGTTTGGTATTGATTTTCTGCGAAGTAAAAAACAAGCAAAAAACATCAACTAGCACTGGGCACTATGTCAATAGGTTAGTCCCAAAAAATGATATAAAGTTGCTATAAAATGATTGTAAAACATCCAATAATGATAATATAACATCATGGAACAAGCAAAAATTATAGATACGTTGGAGACGTATCAGGCCCTTGCCATAAGTCCACGAGACGGGGCGACTGAGGTCACATGATTGTGAGTCTCTACTCGTTACCGCGCGTTCCCAAGACCCTAATGGTTTGGGTATGTGATCCGAGTAGGCCTCTGGCCTTTTTTACACTGAGCACCACGCGGGAATAAGTATGGGCACTATGCGTCGTATGTATCAGCCGAAAGCTCTTCGGACGTCAGCGATTGAGCGACATGTGCCCGGGTGGCCCGTGTAAGCACCTGCCTTGTATAAGGAGGTTGCGAGGACTGATCTCGGCCGTCCACGCAACGTGCAAGAGTGCAAAGGGCGATGGGACCAAGACCCCTGCGCGCTTAGGACGTAGACCCGTGGAACCTAGGTAGGACTACAACCTGTTGATCAGCCGAGGCTGGTCATGACCTGATGGTGTGTCCGGCCGGAGTTGATCGATGCACCCCTGCAGGGAAGTTTAATCTATTCGAATAGTCGTGTCCACGGTAACGGACGCTCGGAGTTGTATCCCGATCGATACAACTAGAACTGGATACTGGATGCTGAGGCATGTATTGGATATGATGGCTCCAGGATTGCTTTCTCGCGGGGAGTCGAGAAAGGATGTCTGGGCGCTAATGCTACAACATACATGCTGATAATAGTATGCTATTTTGTACTCTTCTAAATGCTGCAAGATGCTAGTCTTTGATAGGCTAGACCTTCCCTCTATTCTGGCAATTCTGCAGTTCAGTCCAAACATATAGCCTCATTCCTTTGACACTAATGCATACTTAGCATAGTTTTGATGTAAGTCTTGCAAGTACTTTGGATGAGTACTCACGGTTGCTTTGCTACATCTTTTCCCCCATACCCGTTTGCGGCGATCAGATGACGGATCCCAGGAGCCAGTTGCCACCACCGATGACTACTACTACCCCGATGGAGCCTACTACTACGTGGAGACCGCCGACGACCAGGAGTAGTTAGGAGGCACCCAGGCAGGAGGCCTTGCCTTTTCGATTGTTGTTGCTTTTGTGCTAGCCTTCTTAAGGAAAACTTGTTTAACTTATGTTTGTACTCTCTTTTTTGCGTGAAGCTCATGTTTGTACTCAGATATTGTTGCTTCTGACTCTTGTGTATTCTAGCCCTTGAGCCCCCTGAGGTGTAATATAAAGCTTGTATTTTTTTAATCTGTGTCTAGAGTTGTGTTGTGATATCTTTCCGTAAGTCGTTGATTTTGATCGTACACATTTACGTGTATGATTAGTGTACGATTGAATCAGGGCTGTCACACGCGTGCAGCTACCCAATGATCTCATGGAGCATATGTGGACCCATAATGGAAACCGAGTGTAGTGTTTGAATTGCACACTTCAGATAAATTTTATGTTTGAACTGTGTATTTGAAGTATGAACTATGTTTGAATTTTGAAACTACTCAAATCCCTTGTGATATTCACGTGCTTTGCCGGACATGTATGGATTTGCATGGATTTGAAGATTTACATATAAGGAGCGTGGCATATGAGAAGTGTAGCTGTCTGGCATGACTTTCGAGGAACCATCTGGCGCTGTCCAAGAACGCATACGGGTGTGTCCACAGATGTTTAGGAGACCGGATTTACTAAGTACGGCTTTAGATGTTTTGAGTCACTGAATCTCTCTTATGTTGTATGAACCTCTCACCAGCCCTCCCTCGTCCTCATCCACTGTACTCTCTTCCTCCCCCAATTCCTCTTGGAGACTTGGAGTAATGAACTATCAATTGAAGATCTGGGTCATGACATGATGATTTAGTTCAAAAAAGCAAGACCAACATATGTAAATTTTATTAATAAAAATAATTTTATGATCTCAGAGTGCTATATTTATGATGTGATGGAATTTATTTACCAATTTTTGATAGATAAACACCGGGTCTCTCTTATTATTGAATTTAGGAACTTAGATCTAAAGGAATTTTTTAAGATACTAAGCTTCTTACTGAACATTTTTAAACCCATGAATTGTTTTCTATTTCACATGCATTGTTTGAAATCTATAAATATATTTTAAATTCATGTTAGAATTTATTTTTAAAATTTATAACATTTTTTAATCCAGAGTTTTTAAAAATACATGAAGTACTTTTGATTTAGTGAACTTCTTACGAAAACATGATACCCGTTTTTCTCCTAAGCTAGTGGTGCAGCGGGCGAGTGGGCAGGGTGCGAAGCTGAACAAGCGAAAGCTTCATGTGCCGGCCGATGTGAATGTTATAGGGCCTGTTTGTATGGGATCCTCACTCTGCTACACCTGGCCTGAAGTCTCCCTGAAAACTGCTTGAGACCTGTTTGGTTGCTGTCCATACGAGCACAAAGTAGCCTGGCCTGGTGATGCCAGCGCCTTGCTTAGCCTGGCACATAACCCAGGCATGTTGGTTAGCCAGGTCCAGGCGTGGGAAATAGTTCGCCAGGGGGTTGCCTGGCAGCTAATTCGACTCCAATCATCTGAATCATGTGTGGGCCATGTCTCAAAAGTACTCCATGAGTATACTATTTAAGAATTGAGCTTTCTCCAGGCGTGGTCCGTAGCCATCCGCAACCAAACATGGTGTGCCTGGTGTCGGTGTCAAAACCGGCGGATCTCGGGTAGGGGGTCCCGAACTATGCGTCTAAGGCGGATGGTAACAGGAGGCAGGGGACACGATGTTTACCCAGGTTCAGGCCCTCTTGATGGAGGTAATACCCTACGTCTTGCTTGACTGTTCTTGATGATATGAGTATTACAAGAGTTGATCTACCACGAGATCAAAGAGGCTAAACCCTAGAAGCTAGCCTATGGTATGATTGTATGTTGTCCTATAGACTAAAACCCTCCGGTTTATATAGACACCGGAGGGGGCTAGGGTTACACAAGGTCGGTTACAAAGGAGGAGATATACATATCCGTATTGCCTAGCTTGCCTTCCACGCCAAGTAGAGTCCCATCCGGACACAAGACGAAGTCTTCAATCTTGTATCTTCATAGTCCAACAGTCCGGCCAAAGGATATAGTCCGGCTGTCCGGAGACCCCCTAATCCAGGACTCCCTCAGTAGCCCCTGAACCAGGCTTCAATGACGATGAGTCCGGCGTGCAGTATTGTCTTCGGCATTGCAAGGCGGGTTCTTCTTCAAATCTTGAATATCTGTTAAGTAGTGTCCGGCTCCCATAAATGTTGGACTTCTTGGCTTCTGTGCCCAATAAGGGCCATCTTCCACACGTCGAGCGAATGCGAGGAGCCAGGGCGTTTTTACATTCGCCCCCCTAGCCAGGTAAATAAATTGTCTATTAAAGGGATGGGGATTCTTAGATCCAATCCACACCATCCTCCCACGGCGAGAATCCATCAGAGCGTGCTCGGAAAAAATCCATTCCAACATGGCCGACCATCGCAGCTCCTCCTCCCGCCGCCGTAGCCCTAAGCCCGGTGATTGGGAGAGGTGTTCCGTCCCGCATAGTCGATTAGTAGAGCTGCAGACTCAGGTATTTCTCCCTCCAGCGTATATGGTCCCCGTCCGAGCCGGGCTCGCCACCTATAATGGCGGGGAGCAAGCAGAGAGCTTCCCCAGCCCCTCTAAGGGGGAGCGGGTGTGACTTGTCCCTTACTTACTAAGGGGACTCAGATTTCCAATTCATCCGTTCCTCCGCGGGCTCCTGGAGTTTTACGGCTTCCAACTACATAATTTCACCCCTGCTTCCATATTACACATCGCCGGCTATGTTGCCCTTTGCAAGCTATTTCTGGGCTGCGAGGCTCATTTCGAGCTGTGGAAAAGGTTATTTTACCTTGTGTCCCGCACATAGAAGGGGTCACTTTATCAAGTGGGCGGAGCCGAAATATGGCACATCGCCGAAACCGGATACCTGTCCGGTACTCCGAAGAAGACGTCCGAAGACTGGCCTTCGGAGTGGTTTTATATGGAGGATGTCCCCCTTCCAGACCCTGTTCGGCGGGGTCTCCCTGAGTTCAACAATGCTCCTTTGAAGAAACACCAAAGCTGGCGCCCACGGAGCCCCCAGGAGGAAGACAGCGGAGAAGTCCTTTACCTGATGAACCGGATTAAAGCGCTGGCTCAATCAGGATCGACAATAGTCGAGGTTATGTCAATATGCATAATGCGGGGAGTGCAGCCACTTCAATATCGAGGGCACCCCCTGTGGTGTTTTAACAGGGAAGATGATGCCACCCGCTGCGGGCGTAAGGGACCGGACTCCGTTGCTGCTTTAGCAAAAAATTTGTCCGAGTTGTTCAAGGGAGAGGAAGAGGAGTTAATCCGTATCAAGCCACGTGATGGATTCTCCATGTACAACCCTCCAAGCTGGGTGAGTTGTACCTCTTTACTCCCATCCCTCCCGCATTCTTCGTCGTAGGTATTCACCTTGCCATTTTACGGCAGGAACTGCGAAAAGCTGTAAGGGAGGTCAACAGCCCACATCCACAACCAGAGGACCCTGGTCAGGTCCTTGGTCTCGGACCCGAAGAGGATCCGGACATATTCGTGGAGCTGATAGACAGGCAATTCTATCAATTGAGCTGTGATGACGCCATGGTGGCCATAACAGCCGACTATCCCGGACTACTCCCTGCGTCGCACGTAAGAAAAACCAAAATCCCAACTCCAAAAATAGGATCCTCTTTTATACACTTCACCTACCGTACACATATGGTGTTCTACAGGGAAGGCATTCGGGATGCCGTGCCGAACCCGCAGCAACTTGCCATCAAGAGGCACCGAAGCCGGGTAGGCCAAAAAGGAAGGCGGTCAGGACGGAGACGCCGGCGCAGAGGTATGACACAAAACCTCGCTCCGTGGTTGTCGTCTTTCTCAAAATATAATGACGTCCATGTTTCTTTAATAGAAAGAACGCTCGCCGGACTATATCCAAAGAGGCTGCTAATCACGCATCCACCAGTCGGGCTCCAGGGCCGGACATAGAGGTGGAAGCCAACATGGGGCGGATGCCGGATGCTCCTCCTATAGAGGATGCAGATAGACTATCCGCTACAAATTCAGAAGTGGAGAGCGCCATGAATCACAGGCATCGCCGGGCCGTACTCCGTGACGCTTGTTTCTCACCAGAGGCATTTGATGCCTTCAATTCCGTAGACGCGTACATCTGTGCTGCTCAAAATGGTCTAGCCAGAGCCATGGACCAGTATGTAAGGGATATACGGGTAAGCAAATCTGACGATTATATGAGACTTGAAACAGTTGACGCAACTGATTTAAGGATCATTATTTGTGCAGGTTCTTACGGAGAAGAATTCCCAATTGTCTCAAGAGCTAGACGAGTGCAAGGCCCAGCTGGAAGCCGCTGTTGCCGCATTGAAGGAGCCCAAAAAGGGTCCCCCTGGTAACTCTTTTGTCTATTCCAAAGAATATGGGTACCAGATAGTATGCGGCATGTATGCACACCTAACAATAGATGTTGCAGGTGGCCCCGGAGTGAATCCGGAGGCCGTGGAGGCGGATATGGCACGTGATGATCGACAGCGAAATGCTGGCGAGCGCGTGCTGACGTGAGTCATGTAGGATAAAAATGATCTCCAAGACGCCAATATCCGGCTGGGCGTGGAACTAAAGGATATGCGAGACCAGCTTGCGGACTCCGTGAAGGAGAATAAACGGCTTCGGCGCGGCATTTTTAGTAAGTGCTTGAACAAACTTTTTAAAGGAGTTCGGTGAAGAAGCCTCCTAACAGCGTTATGTCTGCAGGTATGCTAACGGGTCGTCCCGCGGAGGAGATGCCCGGGTCTTCGGGTGATCTTCTACCAAGGCTCTCACAACTGCACGAACAAGTTCGGCAGGTGATGCAGGGTATTGCCCAAGCCTTGTGGCCATCCGCGTCCCTGCCAGGAGGCATGGGGGAGCTTATAGAGAAGCTCAAGGGAGCACGGCGGCACTTCCGATTATGGAAGATATCAACCTGCCGACAAGGTGCAAGGGAAGTCTGGGCTATGGTGAAGACACGATATACCAAGGCGGACCCAAACCACATGGCTGAGGTCGGACCTGTGGGGCCCGATGGGAAAGAGATCCCTGTCAGTTTAGTGTATGACCAAGTAGAATTAGCCGCAAAGTATTCCCAACAGGATTGTAGGCTAGATAGCCTATTGGATGGTATAGAGGAAGAATTTAATCAGTCTTAGTGACTGTGTACTTCAAGTGACATATGTAATATCCCTAGCCGGATTGTAAATCATTTGTCATGGCAGACCTTTTCGCTTCGACCTCTGGACCCGATAGTCCGGAGTGTATCCGAATACCCACTCAGTTATGTAAAAATTGGGGTATGCATGGAAACCAGGCGTAGCGGTCATAAGTTCTTGAACAGACAAGTACCCAACTAGCTATGTTATATTACATGGATAGTAAGAAACATCTTCCAGGGAGAATAGTTCTGTTAAGGGTTCCTTTCCCTGGGTATGCATGCCCTAATGTGCATGTCCGAACTGCGAGACGCAGGCTAAAAACATCTGGGGGCGTGTAGTAAATTAAATGAAAGTTGTCTTTTATTCACCGACCGAATATTCCCTTAAGAACGCTAGCTTTCGGCTTCACCCAGTCTGAGGTACACGTCCGGCTGACCGAGCAGTAACAATCGCAGAGGTGCTCCCCTTATGCCCTAGCCGAATTAACGGGAATGTAGGGCATAAATACAAGAGCCAGGCAACCCAGCTTGGCCAAAACTTAAGTCATATCGATGCATATAATGGCGAAAAAAGGTACATGCGGAATAATAACACATGTGCGGGGCATAAAGCCCGGAAAGATAATTAGATTAAGCTTCTGTATAAGAAGCCCCCAGGTATATTGAGCATGGTTAGCGTGTCAAGATTGTGTAACCAAGACACAAGTTTAGCCCTTTAGGGCCTTGAAGAGAAAAGAGAGAGAGAGAGAGAGAGAGAGAGAGAGAGAGAGAGAGAGAGAGAAAACAGATGTGCAAAAAATTGACGGAGGTAAGGAGACGAACATAGAGTTCGGCGCTAGGCGTAGAATCTTCGGAGTCTGGCTGTGTTCCATGGGTTTGGCTCGAGTCGGTTATCCGATGCATCCCACGGACGGTACGATCCGCCGGTCAGAACCTGGTCGATAATGAAGGGACCTTCCCATTTGGGCTTGGGCTTGTTCTTTTTCTTCTCCAGCAGGCGTAGAACCAGTTCGCCAACGTTATAGGTTTGGGCCCGCACTTCTCTGCTTTGATACCTTCGAGCCTGTTGCTGATAGAATGCGGAACGGGCCTTTGCCACGTCGCGCTCCTCCTCCAGGGCATCCAAACTGTCCTGCCGATCGAGCTCGGCCTCTCTTTCTTCGTACATGCACACTCGAGGTGAGTCATGAATTATGTCGCAAGGCAGCACCACCGTGTATCCGGTAGTGCGATTCGACGTGGTCTGCAGCCCCATAGTACAGAGTCGGGCTCCTCTACCCAATGAGTGCCTGATTCCTTTAAGGACCGCACTAATCTGGGTTTAATGTCTCTCATGATAAGACTATTCGCTCGTTCGACTTGACCGTTAGTTTGCGGATGATAGACAGAAGCATAATCGAGCTTGATGCCCATGTTGCTGCACCAAAATTTCACCTCGTCGGTTGTAAAGTTCGTGCCGTTGTCAGTGGTCATGCTGTGGGGGACGCCATAACGGTGTACAACCCCGGATATGAAGTCTATCACCGGTCGGGATTCAGCCGTTTTGACAGGTTTGGCTTCTATCCATTTGGTGAATTTATCCACCATGACCAGTAAGTATTTTTTATGGGTTCCCCCTTTGAGGGGTCCGACCATATCAAGCCCCCAGACCGCAAAGGGCCAAATAATGGGGATTGTTTGGAGGGCGGTAGGTGGCATGTGGCTTTGGTTTGCAAAAAGCTGGCAACTGACACAATGTTGTACCAGATGTTGTGCATCTGCTCGGGCCGTCGGCCAATAAAAACCTATACGGAAGGCCTTGCTTACAAGGGCCCGGGCTGTGGCGTGGTGGCCGGCGAGTCCGGCATGGATTTCTGCCAAAAGCTTCCGCCCTTCCTCTTCGGAGATGCACCTTTGAAGGACTCTAGTTGTGCTTTTCTTATAAAGCTCTCCCTCGTGGACCTTGTAGGCTTTAGATCGCCGCACTATGCGGCGTGCCTCATTTTGGTCCTCGGGTAGTTCCTGCCTAGTTAGGTAGGCCAGGAATGGTTCTGTCCACGGGGCGATGACGACCATTATCACGTGGGCTGAAGGTGTTATTTCGGTGGCAGAGCCTCCGATTGTGTCAGGGTGTTCGGTATCTGGGGTTGTGGCCGGGTCCGGACTATTTTTGCCAGTGTCCCCTTCCCATACCACGGATGGTTTAACAGGAAGATGTTCGGTGGGACAGGGTCGCGTATAGCGCCGATACGGGCGAGGATGTCCGCCGCGTGGTTGTTTTCCCGAGCCACATGGTGGAATTCAAGCCCCTCGAACCAAACTGACATTTTGAGGACGGCGTTGTGATATGCCGCCATTTTTGGATCCTTGGCGTCGAAGTCTCCATTTATTTGGGATATTGTGAGGTTCGAGTCCCCACGCACCTCTAGGCGTTGGATGCCCATGGAGACTGCCATCCGGAGACCGTGTAATAGGGCCTCGTATTCGGCTGCGTTATTGGAGTCTGTGTATAGTATTTGGAGTATGTATTGCACTGTATCTCCGGTGGGGGACGTCAGGACGACGCCAGCCCCCAGACCAGCCAGCATTTTAGAGCCGTCGAAGTGCATGATCCAATTGGAGTATGTGCCGTACTCTTTAGGGAGTTCGGCTTCCGTCCATTCGGCGACGAAATCGGCCAATACTTGCGACTTAATGGCTCGCCGTGGTTTGTATGTTATGTCGAATGGGAGGAGCTCGATGGCCCATTTGGCAATCCGGCCCAAGGCATCGTGGTTGTTTATTATGTCATTGAGTGGTACTTCAGAGGCCACAGTGATTGAACACTCTTGAAAGTAGTGTCGTAATTTCCGGGATGCCATGAATACTGCGTATGCTATCTTTTGATAATGTGGGTACCGTGATTTGCATGGAGTGAGGACGGTGGATACATAATATACCGGCTTTTGAAGTGGGAATTTATGTCCGTCCATCTCTCGTTCGACGACGAGCACTGCGCTTACAACTTGATGAGTTGCCGCTATATATAATAACATTGGTTCGCCAACAGTTGGCGCGGCCAAGATTGGGTTGGTGGCCAGGATGGCTTTTATTTCTTCCAGTCCGGCCGTGGCTGCGTCCGTCCACTCGAAGTGTTTGGTGCGCCGAAGAAGGCGATAAAGGGGAAGTGCCTTTTCTCCTAATCGAGAGATAAAGCGGCTTAAAGCCTCCACACATCCAGTCAATTTCTGGATTTGCTTGAGGTCAGTTGGGATAGCCAAGTGCGACAGAGCTCGGATTTTAGCCGGATTTGCTTCAATTCCTCTATTGGAGATGATGAATCCCAGGAGCTTTCCGGCGGGAACGCAGAAAACGCATTTTTCCGGACTGAGCTTAATGTCGTATGTTCGGAGATTGGTGAACGTGAGCCTCAAGTCGTCTATTAAAGAGTCGACGTGTCTGGTTTTAATGACCACATCGTCTACATATGCCTCCACAGTCTTGTCGATCTACTTTTCCAAACATGTCTGGATCATGCGCTGATATGTTGTGCCAGCGTTTTTTAGCCCGAAGGGCATTGTGTTAAAACAGAAGGGGCCGTATGGCGTGATAAATGCCGTTGCGGCTTGATCAGACTCCGCCATCTCAATCTGGTGGTAGCCGGAGTATGCATCGAGGAAGCACAATGATTCGTGTCCTGCGGTAGCGTCGATGATTTGATCGATGCGAGGGAGTGGAAAGGGATCCTTTGGGCAAGCCTTATTAAGGTCTTTGAAGTCGATGCATAGGCACCAGGATTTGTCCTTCTTTGGTACCATCACCAGGTTTGCTAGCCAGTCCGGATGTTTTATTTCTCTAATAAATCCGGCCTCCAGTAGCTTGCCTAGCTCTTCTCCCATGGCTTGTCGCTTAGGTTCAGAGAAACGCCGAAGAGTTTGCTTGACCGACTTGAATCCTTTTAGGACATTAAGGCTATGCTCGGCCAATCTGCGTGGGATTCCTGGCATGTCTGAAGGATGCCAGGCGAATATGTCCCAATTCTCGTGTAGAAACTCCCGTAGTGCGGCGTCTACAGCGGGGTTTAACTATGCCCCGATGGATGTTGTTTTTGTGGGGTCCGTTGGATGGACTTGGAATTTGACTATTTCGTTCGCTGGTTTAAAGGAGGTGGACTTGGATCTTTTGTCTAGTATCACGTCGTCCCTGTCCACCATGGAGCGCAGCACGGTTAACTCCTTCGCCACAAGGGCTTCGGATAATGTCTCGAGGGCTAGTGCGGCTATTTTGTTCTCAGCGCGGAGTGCTATGTCTAGATCACTAACTAGAGTGATGATTCCATTGGGTCCGGGCATTTTGAGCTTCATGTACCCGTAATGGGGTATGGCTTGAAAAATCGTGAATGCCTTTCGCCCTAGAAGGGTGTGGTATCCGCTACTAAACGGGGCCACTTGGAATGTAATTTCTTCGGACCTGTAATTCTCCGGAGTGCCGAATACCACATCAAGTGTGATTTTCCCAGCGCAACGTGCCTCCCGACTAAGGATGACTCCTCGGAAGTTCGTACTGCTTTGCTCAATACGGTTGCTGTCTATTTCCATTTTTTGGCGAGTTTCCTCATAAATGAGGTTTAATACGCTGCCGCCGTCCATGAGCACCTTAGTGAGCCGAAAGCCGTCCACAATTGGACTGAGGACCAAAGCGACTGGTGCTCGGGCTGTTCAGAATTTAGGTTCGTCATTGGCATTGAAGGTGATAGTCGTGTCGCTCCATGGATTTATTGCTGCCATGTGGCAGACTTCGGCAAGGCTGCTCGCTTACGCCTATTATTTGAGGCGAAGGTCTCGAAGACCGTTAATACTGTATTGTTATCCGTGGGAAGGTGCTCTGAGGTATTTTGGGTGAGGAGATCCTCACTGCTTTTGGCCACCTGCCGGAGTACCCAAGATGCTCTAAGGCCATGTGTTGATATGGTATCCGCTGTACTATGGATTTTGTAGGGCCTGTTAAGCCATCCCTCCAATACGGTTCCACGCCCTGTAGTGAGCTTTTGCTTCTTTATAATTGAGTCAGGCGACTTATGAGAGTGCACCCTTTTAGTCCGGACTGGGGGTTTTGTCAGAGCCGGATTATCCCAAAATTGCGTTTGGGTTTTTCAGGCACTTTCCATCGCATAGTATTTCCATACTATGGCCGCCAAGTCAGCGAAGTGTGCTATGTCACGGCGACTTATGGCGTTGAGGACTCCCTTGTCCGTGCAATTGTTGCAAAAGAACGAAATTGCGTCTTCCTCGCGACAGTCCTTGACCTTGTTCATTACAAGGAGGAATCTGGCCCAATAGTGATGTACTGTCTCTTGGGGCGCTTGCCTAATGTGGGAAAGATCATTTGTATCTGGGTGGGTGGGTGGATTTAAGTCCAGACCTTGACCCAATCTGTGATCCCGGGGCAGGGGAGTTTCCGATCTTGGAAGTTCGGGTTCCGGGATGTTGCCCTGTGGGTTCGGTATGCGGCCTGATTCTGGATTCAGGGTTAGGGCGGTGTCCTCCCATGAGCGAGTATCCGGCTCGGGGAGCTCAGGAATCCAGACATAGTTCGTCCTCAGGATAGAGGGAGAATCGCCGCATTGCTCCCCCACCACCACTATCTGATGGGTCACCGACAGAGAGTTAATCTCCCTTTGGTCGGGTTTAAGCCCGATCCGATCGTAGTCCGTAGTGACTCCCAGAGCAGCGATGCGATCCAAGAGCTCGTTCAAAGAGGAGAGCTCCATTGGATCCATCTGCTCGGCGAATTTCGAGCCGATGTGGAGGCTATTTTCGATGACCCGAAAAGTCATCGTCGGCGCCGCGGCCGAGCGGGTGGTCATGACGAAGCCGCCTACTCGGAGAGTTTGGCCTACAGCCAGGGCTCCCCCAGAGGTGATGTTATCCTTGACAACGAGGCGAGCCATCCTCCTTATGATGACGACACAGTGGAACTCTCAATGAAAGCACCAATGTCGGTGTCAAAACCGGCGGATCTCGGGTAGGGGGTCCCGAACTGTGCGTCTAAGGCGGATGGTAACAGGAGACAGGGGACACAATGTTTACCCAGGTTCGGGCCCTCTTGATGGAGGTAATACCCTACGTCCTGCTTGATTGTTCTTGATGATATGAGTATTACAAGAGTTGATCTACCACGAGATCAAAGAGGATAAACCCTAGAAGCTAGCCTATGGTATGATCATATGTTGTCCTACGGACTAAAACCCTTCGATTTATATAGACAGCGGAGGGGGCTAGGGTTACACAAGGTCGGTTACAAAGGAGGAGATATACATATCCGTATTTCCTAGCTTGCCTTCCACGCCAAGTAGAGTCCCATCCGGACACGAGACGAAGTCTTCAATCTTGTATCTTTATAGTTCAACAGTCCGGCCAAAGGATATAGTCCGGCTGTCCGGAGACCCCCTAATCCAGGACTCCCTCACCTGGCCAGGCAATTTTTTCCAACTTTTCAGGCTATGTCCAGGCTTCACTTTGTGCCAGGCATAGATGCCAGGGTGAGAACCAAACAGGCCCATAATAACAATTCTACAGTTTCAACGTGGAATAAGAGCTTTCAAGGGGCTCACACAATCACCGCCCGTTGACATCGGGACATCGAAGCTAAAATGTTTAAGGACTCCACACCCACACACCTAACAACTCCACTATTCTCTCAGGACAAATATCATCTCCAACAGTAGCCCAACACAATGTACGAATGGAATAAAAAACATCATCTGAACACAATTAAAAACCAAGCCAGCCTAGATAAAATAAAAACAAAACAATCGATCACAATGCCCCCATACTAGAGAAAAAAGCTTAATTAATCTATTAAGATGCTGAGCTCCCTATTTGGAGCTTCCTGGGCATCAGGGGCTATGGTAGCGCTATGGCCCCACCTGTAAGAATGTGTGTCATGGGCCAATCGATTTTCTTGGTTTGAGAAGGCATTGCCTAGTTTATTTCTATGTTTTTCATCAGTTTTAGTAGTTTCTGTTTTTTTCCTGCTTTTTTCTTTACTGTTTGTGTTCCCTCTCTTTTTATGTTTCATTTTGTTCACATGCTAATTCATGAATGTTTATTAAAATTCATGAACATTTCAAAGGACTTTGAACACTTTTTTAGAATTCATGATCATTTTTAATCAGTGAACATTTGTAAATTTGTGAAACTTTCAAAATATTGAACATTGTTTGAAATCCATGAATATTTTATAAATTCAAAAACATTTTTATAATTTTTATTTTTAATTCGCAACATTTTTTATATCCAAGATATTTTAAAATACATGATCTACTTTCGATTTAATGAACCTCTTAAAAATTATGACACCCTTTTTTGTTGAGCTAGCAGTGCGTCGAACCGGTTGAGAGGTGGGGGAGGGGGCAGAGAACCGAGCTGAGCAAGCGAGAGCTTCATGTGGCGGTCCATGTGAGTGCTATGACAACAATTCCACGGTTTCAATGTAACATAAGAGCATCGAAGGAGCTCACACAGGGAGCGACGCGCTAGATGGTGTTCATGTGATCTGGTCCTTGTAGACCCTAACCTCGTGGAGGCCTTGGCCGTTGCGCAGTCCAATACCATCATAGAGACCTCTGTCCGCCACCGGATCAATGACCAACTCCTCAGAGTAGGGTTGGCCGACTCTGAGCGATCGTTCACAACAGCGGGCGGCGCAAGCTCTTTGTCCGACCGTCGACGCAAGGCGAAGTCCATCGAGCAATTACGCCGCGACCAATCATGGCTGTTGCGACATCTAGTGGTCCTTTCGCCTCTAGAAGGACGACGAGTACAACTGCTTGAACACCGGCGTCCATGGAGACCGTGCCTACGAGGTCACCGTCTGGTTGCTCGCGTAGCTTTTTGATTTTAATTTCGATGTTGGAAGAAACTTTGTTAAATTTCGTCCCTTTTGATTGTAGATAATATATATCAATCAAAACATAACAAAATATTGTCTAGTTTAGCATAAATTTTCACAAGTTTTGGCGGGTCTGATAGTGGAGGGCTGCTAAATGAAAAGTGAGGGTTCCCCTCCCCGTCCTCGATCTCCAATTATAGCTGGCCAAATGAGCCGGTTTTTTCGGGCCGGCCCGTGAGCACGGCCCGCCTTGGGCCAGACACGACACGGGCTAAACGGGCCAGGCCCGGCACGCGGCACGCCTTGGGCCGTGCCTGGGCCTGGAGGCTGGGCACGCGGGCCGACACGGCACGGCCCAATTAAGTTTTTTTATACATCTATATATGGCCTAACATGTAAAAATAGACTAAAAACGCTTAGTGCGTCAAATAATAGACTGAAAATATACAGCCCACCGTGCTAAACGGGCCAACGTGCCGGCCCGTTTACTAACTGGGCCGTGCCTGGGCCTGAGGGCGCAGCACGTGGGCCGGCACGACACGGCCCATTTTTTGAGACAACACACGGCACGGCCCGTATAGTAATCGTGCTCTGGCGGGCCGTGCCAGACCAGGCACGATTACGATGGGCCGTGCCGGGCCGGCCCGTTTGGCCCGGTATGTCTCCAATCAAATCAAATCAAAGAAAAGAAAAGAAAAATCCCCAAGCTCGCTCGTTCCCGGCATCGACGGCGCCGGTGCCGGCGATTCACGCCTGCGTCTCCCGCCGACCCACCTCCGTACCACCACCACCAGCACCACCCACCTTTCCCCTGTCGACTTGACCAATCCCGTGTCCAACAGGCAATCTGATCTGGTTCCCCAAATTTTGTTGGTTGCCCTAGCCTGTTTCGTCCGACCTCAGTATCCAGATCCATGGCGCCCTCCGATTTCTCCTTCCACCCCTCCGCCCTGATGGGCTCAAACGCCGCCGGATCCACCTCCCGGTTCCCCGACTGGGCCCTGCTCTGCGAGGAGCCGCGTCTCTCGGAGCGCCGGAACGAGACCACCGCCGAGTGCGAGACCAGCGAGGGCCAATCCGTGGAGGTCTCCTTCTGGCTCGTCGACCCGCCCGGCGCCTCCTACTTCTCCTTCAACTGCCCCGGCCTCCACGCCTCCGCCTTCGATGACTACGTGCCGCCCTCCCTCGTCTGCGTCGGGGCCGCCTTCGTTGTTGGTTTTGTTTGGTTTTGTGCTTGTGAGACCTAAGTTCCAGACATATGGTGTAAGACATATGCTACCTTTGTTATCTTATCTATGTGTTATGCACCTCGGTATCTTATAGCTTGCATGCTTATCCTTTCATATATGTTGTTCTCATACATCTTGCTTAGGTTGTTGGTCTCTAAAATATAGGGGGAGCCGTGATCCTAGTATGTGTGCCGTGCAGTCCAAAGCACTTATCTAGTGTGCACAACATCTAGGGGGAGCCTGTCTATTTTTTAGAGGCGTGGGTTCTCTTGCATTCTATGTCATTACTCTTTTCTGTGCAAATCCCGTATTGTCATCAATCCACCAAAAAGGGGGAGATTGCAAGGGCATAGTTATCTCTACGGTGTTTTGGTGATTGATGACAATGCATTTGCGGACTAATCGGGTGCTTTGAGTTCTTTCAGATATTCATCCTTCGGCACGAAAGGATTATTTCCCCTCGGCGCTCTACTCAAGACGGTGTAGCTTCCTTTGTGACTTTGTTGGTGGACTAAGTTTCGTAGTAGTCACCGTACTATCAAGAGGGGATCTGCTTCGGTATGGTTTGGGTGGAATCAACACGTACACGTTCTTCTCTCACCCACCGTTTCTTTCCGTCTCTCTGGTGCTCCTCTTTTCTCCTCTATGCGTGTTTTCCTGGACCCAGCGGTAGTACCGCGGGCCACAGCGGTAGTACCGCTGAGACTCACTAAGCGGCAGTACCGCTCCTCGGAGCGGTAGTACCGCTTTATGGTCTCAGCATCAGTACCGCTGCGGCTCCGTGTTCCTACCGCCTCGACTTGAGTGCGCATTTTCTCGTGTCGGGTTTTACGGCACTAGCTGCAATATAGCGGTAGTACGGCTGAAGCTCAGCAAGCGGTAGTACCGCTCCTCCGAGCGGTAGTACCGCTGGATGGCCTCAGCCGCAGTACCGCTGTGGCTCCATGCTCCTACCGCCTCGACTCGAGTGCGCATTTTCTCGTGTTGGGTTTTACGGTACTAGCTGCAGTAGTAGTGGCGGTAGTGCTGCTTGCGAGCGGTAGTACTGCCCTGCCTCCGCGGTAGTACCGCTCTGGGTCCCAGCCCCAGCCTCTTCTCTTCTAGCGCGGAAGTACCGCTGAGGTGGAGCGGTAGTACCGCTTATGAGCGGTAGTACCGCCCTGCTCCCGCGGTAGTACCGCTCTCTGCGGGGCTGAGTGGGGCGTAACGGTTGGATTGTTCCCCCCACTATAAAAGGGTGTCTTCTTCCCCCCTTTGACCTACCTCTTCCACCATTAAAGCTCCATTATTGCTCCAAGCTCCATTTTCGCCCGATCTCACTCCCTAGCCAACCAAACTTGTTGATTTGCTCGGGAGTGGTTGAGAAGGCCCCGATCTACACTTCCACCGAGAGATTTTTGATTCCCCCACTCATCCTTAGCGGATCTTGTTACTCTTGGGTGTTTGAGCACCCTAGACGGTTGAGGTCACCTCGGAGCCATATTCCATTGTGGTGAAGCTTCGTGGTCTTGTTGGGAGCCTCCGATTAAGTTGTAGAGTTTGCCCCAACCTTGTTTGTAAAGGTTCGGTCGCCGCCTTCAAGGGCACCAATAGTGGAATCACGACATCTCGCATTGTGTGAGGGCGTGAGGAGAATACGGTGGCCCTAGTGGCTTCTTGGGGAGCATTGTGCCTCCACACCGCTCCAACGGAGACATACTTCCCCTCAAAAGGAAGGAACTTCGGTAACACATCCTCGTCTTCACCGGATCCACTCTTGGTTATCTCTTACCTTTACTTGTGCAAGCTCTTTAGTGTTTGTTCCCTTGCTTGCTTGTGTGCTTGTTGTTGTTGCATCATATAGGTTGTTCACCTAGTTGCACATCTAGACAACCTACTTTGATGCAAAGATTAATTTGGTAAAGAAAAGCTAAAAATTGGTAGTTGCCTATTCACCCCCCCCTCTAGTCAACCATATCGATCCTTTCAATTGGTATCAGAGCCTCGTCTCTTTATTAAGGACTTTACCGTCCAAAGAGTATGGTTGATACCGTAGACGGAGCGGAGGAACACTCGTGTGATTCCTATCTCCTCTACGGGCGATGGGGGAACTTCGGTCTCTCGTGAGGAGTTCAATGTAGCCTTGGAGACATTGAAAACCTCCATGACAACCGAAGTTGAAAACATGTTTACTAAATTTCTTGAGGGGCTTAAACTATCCACCGCACCGTTGAAAGTAGGGGATCCCACCAACAAGGTGTCGGATGCTATCCCCGACAAGGGGGAAGCTAGTAGTGAAAAGACTCCTTCTTCTAGTGGCAAGAATGGCACCGGCATCTTTGCCCATGTGGAACCACCACTTGTGTATGGTGGACCAGTTCCTTCTACTCATTTGAATCATGCCGGTCCTCCTCCTAAGATTGTGAAAAATGAGGATTTTGATTCTTGGGTTTACCGCTTTAAATGTCATTTAAATCATGTGAACACTAATCTTTGGAGAATCATTGAAGAAGGTTTCTACCCACATGATCCAAGCAACTTCACTCCTCGAGAAGCCGCGGACAATCAGTTCAATGAGAATGCTCTCTTCATCATTCAAGATGCAATTCCACCCGAAGACCTACCTCATCTTCGTCCCTACACCTTGGCCAAAGATGCATGGCATTGTGTCGTGTCTCTCTACCGGGGAAGCGCAAGCATTCAACGCTCCAACTATGAAGTGGTACAAGATGAGGCCGATGAGTTTGCAATGAAGGAAGATGAAGAACCTCGTGAGCTTTATCGGAGAGTCACCAAACTCGCGGTCTCACTACGAGATCACGGGAGCAAGGACACGGATGACAATTGGATCAAGCGCAAATTTCTCAAGGCAATGATGCCCTACCACAAGGCCATGTCCTCCGTCATTCGCCAAAGACCGGACTTCCACACTTTGACCTCAAGCGAAGTGTTGGATGAGTTTGTGGCCATGAACATTTTGGACAAGACCGCCGACAATGCGGTGCTCCGTTCTCAACGGGGAAAGAAGCCCAACCTTGCTTTGAAGGCCAAGCTCATCGTGGAAGAAGAAGAAGAGGAAGAGGAGGAGAGCAACCCCGAAGATACAAAGTATGCATATCATGAACACATGGCACTTGCTTCAAGGCAATTTTGGAGCAAGAAAAACTCGAGGAACAACTTTAGCAAAAACACCTCGAGTGGCACGAGGGGCAAGCAACGTGTAAGGACGTGCTACAATTGCGGCAACATGAGTCATTTCGTTGCGGAATGCCCGTATGAGAAGAGGGAAGACAATGGTGGCAAACTCATCCGAAAGGACAAGGCCAAGTTGTTCCCCAACAAGAACAATTCATCAAGAAGACTCCTCCCAAGGCCTTGGTTGTGCAAGAAGAGTACAATGAGGATGATGACGATGATGAAGATGATGAGTCAGTTGCCATGGCCTCCGTCGCCATTGCCACAACGTCACGGGTGTCTCTCTTCGACTCACCTAACGAGAGCATCAACGCCAAGTGCCTCATGGCGAAAGCCACCAACAAGGTAACCTCCAACATCAAAACTACCATCATTAATCATCCTTCCCCATCGGAGAGAATTAATGAAGTTGAGGGAGCTAATGTGGAGGCTAACGAGTTTGAGGCCTTTATGGGCAAACTCAAGGGAAAATCCAAGAAGCACTTTGTTGCTCTCTTGGAACAACTTGGTGAGGCCAATGACATGATCGAGGCTCACGAAGACACCATCTCAAAGATGGAAGGGCATAGTCGTGACTATGCCGATGAGATTTCGGATCTTTCCAATGCTCTTGAGGAAGAGCGTGGTCTTCGTTTGGCTCTTGAGAAGTCATACAACGTTGATCATGCTAAGTTAGAGAAAGATTATGATCATGCCCTCATTGTTTCTCGTGTGCTAAATTCCGAGAAGGCCAAACTCGGAGTTGATCTTGCTAGACTCAAAGAGGAGTTTGATATACTTGACAAGGCCCACAAGGCCTTGAAGGGTATTCACGCTAGTCTCAAGGAGTCTCATGATCAACTCCAAGTGAAGCTAACTAAGGAGAAAGCAACTTTTCCTCATATGGTTTTAATTGATAATGCAAATGCTACTAACCCGTGTTGTGAGCATATACATCTTGTTGAGGAAAATGCTAAGTTGAAGGAGCAACTTGAGAGAGGCCTTGCGACTTGCATACAAGGCAAGAAGAACCTCAATGATCTCTTGATCAACCAAAAGGGAGGTGTGGCGAAGGAAGGGGTTGGGTACGTCCCCGACTCCAAAAACAAGAAGAAGAATGACAAGACCAAATGTCCTCCTCCCCTCATGCAAACCTTTGTGAGGGCGGGAGAAAGTGTCCCCAAGGAGAAGAAGAAGAACAAAGTCAAGAAGGGCAATGTCACCTCACCCAACAAAGCCGGCGATTTTAATCCTTCTTATGTGTTGTGCCATGCTAGTGATGGACATGTTTATGCCAAATTTGTTGGTCCTCTTCATGAGCACATTGAATGGTCTATTTGGGTTCCTAAGACCCTTGTTACTAACATCAAAGGACCCATTACAAAATGGGTACCTAAAACCAAGCATTGATCTCTTGTAGGTGTTTGCTTCCGGTGGTGGATCATGGTTGCTCGATAGCGGAGCTACAAATCATATGACCGGAAGCAAGGACTTGGTGGTGGACGTGCACAAGGTTCCATCTATGCCCACCAATGTCGAGTGGGGTGACGCCTCATCTTCTAAGGTATTGGGACTTGGCAAGGTGGTCATCTCTCATGATCTCACGATCGAGAAGGTCATGCTTGTTGAGTCCCTTGCATACAATTTACTTTCCGTACGTCAACTTGCAATCATGGGCTTTGCCACTTTCTTTGATATCGATACCGTGGCCCTCTTGTGGAGCAAGACTCTTAAAGTAGCCTTTGTTGGGCATGTCGAGAACGGTCTATATGTGATTAACTTTTCAGAGCGACCCACTAAGACCGCGACATGCCTAATGGCTAAAGTTGATGTGGGATGGCTTTGGCATCGCCGTTTAGCCCATGTCAATATGAGATCTTTGCAAAGTCTCCTAAAGGGGGACCATGTCCGTGGACTAACGAATGTTAGTTTTGCTAAAGATCGTGCTTGCAGTGCCTGTATCGAAGGAAAGCTACATGAGAAGGCTCACCCTCCCACGACCATCATTTATTCAAAGAGGCCTTTGGAGCTCCTTCACATGGATCTCTTTGGGCCTCCATCCTTCGATAGTCTTGGAGGTAGAAAGTATTGCTTGGTGATTGTGGATGACTACTCAAGGTACAGGTGGGTGTATTTCTTCAAGAGGAAGAGCGAGACCCAACAAACCGTCATTGACTTTGCCAATGAAGCACAACGTCAACACAATGCAAAGATCTTGACAATAAGAAGTGACAACGGCACCGAGTTCAAGAACTACACCTTGGATGAATTTCTTAGTGATGAGGGAATCAAGCATCAATATTCCGCACCATACACCCCTCAACAAAACAGTGTTGCGGAGAGGAAGAACCGGACTTTGATGGATGCGGCAAGGACCATGATGGCGGAGTTCAAGTCTCCGTACAACTTTTGGGCCGAAGCCATCAACACCGCGTGTCATGCATCAAATCGGCTCTACCTCCGCAAGGGTTTGAACAAGACCCCTTATGAGATACTCACTGGTAACAAGCCCAACCTCAAGTACTTCCGGGTATTCGGGTGTAAGTGTTTCATTCTCAAGAAAGGTGTTCGGTTGTCTAAATTTGAGGCTAGAGCTTATGAGGGCATATTTGTTGGTTATGCTACAAACTCTCATGCTTACCGTGTCCTCAATAAATCCACGGGACTTATTGAGGAGACGTGTAACGTGGAGTTTGATGAGAATAACGGCTCCCAAGTGGAGCAAAGTGGCACTTGTGATGTAGGTGATGAAATTCCTCCTCAAGCCATAAGAAGAATGGGTGTTGGTTTCATCCTACCCATTGAGGAACCCCTTGTGGCCGCAGGAGAAGGACAATGCTCCACTCAAGTAGAGCCATCACCAACCCAAGGCCCACATGCTTCCGAAGAACAAAGTGAAGGACCTCAACCTCATGAACAAGACCTAGGGCAAGATCATACTCAAGACGGTGTTGACACACCAAGTGATGCTCAAGGTCAAGTTCTCTCCCCCGAGAAAGTTCAAGACCAAGAACAAGTTCATGACGACGCTCAAGATGATCAAGTAACCGCTCCTCAACTCACCACCGAGGAGGAATTAGAGCGTCGTGCCGCCAAAGTTGCTTCCAAGCTCTCCACCAAGGATCATCTCATGACGAATGTGCTTGGAAGCTTAAGAAAGGGGGTAAGCACTCGTAGACAATTAGCAAATTATTGTGAGCATCACGCGTTTGTCTCTTGTGTGGAACCTCACAAGGTCTATGAGGCGCTCGAAGATCCGGATTGGCTCAATGCCATGCATGAAGAACTCAACAACTTCGAGCGCAACAAAGTGTGGAGATTGGTGCCAAGGCCAACGGAGAACCACAATGTCATTGGAACCAAGTGGATATTCAAGAACAAGCAAGATGCCCATGGGATTATCATTCGCAACAAGGCTCGTTTGGTGGCACAAGGCTACTCCCAAGTCGAGGGTATCGACTATGGTGAAACCTTTGCTCCCGTTGCTCGTCTTGAATCCATTCGCATGTTGATTGCATATGCTTCTCATCATAACTTTAAGCTACATCAAATGGATGTGAAGAGTGCTTTTCTTAATGGTCCCATTAATGAATTGGTGTACGTCAAGCAACCCCCCGGGTTCGAGGATCCCTACTTTCCCGATCATGTGTATCAACTCGATAAGGCACTCTATGGCCTTAAACAAGCCCCACGTGCGTGGTATGACCACCTTATCGAGTTGTTACAAGATCGTGGGTTTGAAGTTGGGATAATCGACCCCACTCTTTTTACTAAGAAGGTCAAAGGGGAGTTGTTTGTGTGCCAATTATATGTTGATGATATTATCTTTGGTTCTCCTAACAAAGCTTTCAATGAAGAATTTGCCGCTCTCATGACCTCAAAGTTCGAGATGTCCTCCATGGGGGAGTTGAAGTTCTTTCTAGGGTTCTAAGTGAAGCAAAGAAGAGAAGGAACCTTCATCAATCAATCCAAATACACTCAAGACATGCTCAAGAGGTTCAAGCTAAGTGACGTCAAGCCGGCTTCCACCCCAATGCCCACCAAGTGCCAACTTGATCTAGATCCCAATGGTAAAGTGGTGGATCAAAAGGTATACCGTTCCATGATTGGATCCTTACTTTACCTTTGTGCATCTAGACCGGACATCATGTTGAGTGTGGGAATTTGTGCACGGTTTCAAGCCGCACCTAAGGAAAGTCACTATGTGGCGGTCAAACGAATCTTTCGATATTTGGCTCATACCCCAAACTTTGGCTTATGGTACCCAAGAGGATCAAACTTCAAGCTTGTAGGGTACTCGGATTCCGATTGGGCGGGAGACAAAGTGGATAGGAAGTCCACTTCCGGAGGATGCCAATTCCTTGGTTGCTCGTTGGTAAGTTGGTCTTCCAAAAAGCAAAGTTGTGTGTCTCTCTCGTCCACCGAAGCGGAGTATGTTGCGGCCGGTAGTTGTTGTGCACAACTCTTATGGATGAGGCAAACTTTAAAGGATTACGGTGTCACTTGTGACAAAGTGCCTCTTTGGTGTGACAATGAAAGTGCCATCAAGATTTCTCTCAACCCGGTGCAACACTTCAAGACGAAGCATATTGAGATTCGGTATCACTTCATCCGGGATCACATTAGGCGAGGAGAGATCGAGCTCAACTACGTCAACACTCATGACAACCTTGCAGATATTTTCACGAAGCCCTTGGATGAAGCAAGATTTCGTGAGTTAAGGCATGAGCTAAATATCATTGATTCGAGCAATGTTGCTTGAACCCATGCACACCCCACCGCGCTCCATTTGTTGTCTAGTTTAGGTGTAGGCATGGACATAGGGGGAGTGTTGTTCTCTCAATGAACTCTCCCTCCCCCCATTATGCATAAATTGATCAAGTCTTTCACTTTAGCCATTGTTGATGGCACGTGTGCTCAAAAGACGAGTTTTGGTCATGGGCCCAAGGTTAAAATCTTCGCGGCGCCATACCTCTTGACTCAAACATAGGTGGCTTTGGCCACCGCCCTCTCTTGAAGAGAGGTTTCTTGGCCTCTTGCTGGTGTGTTCTTTTGCTTTTCGTTGCGGGTTTTCTGTTTTTTTAGCTAAGCCATGTAGTCCAGTTGTCGCGGTGTGCTGGGCGGTACTGCCGCTGCTGGCGAGCGGTACTACCGCTGATAAGCGGTACTATTGCTGGTGATGGACGGTACTACCGTGGTAAGAGGTACTACCACCACACCAGTGCGGAACTACCGCTTATGAGCGGTACTACCGCTCCCCAGCGCGGTACTACCGCTGCTGGGCGGGGCCAGGGGTTTTTTTTTATCGTGGCAGGGGGAGGTTTCTTCTCCCCCATACCCATTCGCTCGCCCCCTCGTGCCTCTCCCTCTCTGCAGCACTGTTCCGCCGCGGAAGGGCTCCGGTGGATCTCCTCCTCCGGGGCGTTCCTCTCCATTTCCTTCGGTGGAGTCAATCCCCACCTCGTCCTCTTGCCATGGATGCCGGTATTGCCCACGTTCCTTCTCTCTTTTGGTCTTGCTTTTAGATCTTGTGCTTAGGGGCAATGGTGGTTGCATCTCTAGATTTTTGGCTAAATCTAGGCTTGAGTTGGTTGGAGAAGGCAGCTAGATCATCTAGATTGATGTTTGGTAGGAATATTTTTGAATTTGGTAGGCCGGTAGTGCCGGATCTGTCCACAGTAGTAGGAAATCACTGTTTCACCGCCTCGCGCTTTGAAACTACTGTGTATCCGCCTCAAGCCGTACTACCGCTCCCTTTGGAGAGGCACTACCGCTTGGCCTAGGGCGGTACTACCGCTCCCTTTGGGGCTGTACTACCGCTTGGGGCGGTACTACCGCGGGCAGGTCACGGTACTACCGCTGCATGCCAATTTCCATCATTCTCCTACCTTCCCTTGATCTTTTTGTTGTGTTTGTTGGCTTATGCTCGTTTCTTCTGGTTGTTTTGCCTCCTTTTGTGTTTGGCTCCAGGTGATGACATTTCCGAGCAGCAAGGTCGCCGTATCAACCCCGGGCGTGCCACCTCCAAGCGCTACCGGACCTCAGAGCCTGCCGGTGGTTCCTCGAGCACCCAACCGCCTCCAGCAAGTGCTTCTGCAACTGTTCCTCCACCTCCTCAGCAATCGAAGCGAGCCGCCAACAAGCCAAAAGGGAAGGCTGTGACTGAGATGAACAGCAAGGAGTTTTGGGAGAAGCGTCGCCGCAACCCCTATACGGTGGACCAAGAACCCACTTTGGTCAACCGTCCGTTCTGGAACCGTTTTTAGTTTGCCATCTACTTTGATGTGATCAAGGCCAAGAAGAATCTCTATGTTGATGTTCGCTCCATTGACACCGATGCTATGGAGAAGGATCCAGAGTACTTTGGAGAAGCCTTTCAGATGTGCACTCAGCTGAACATTCTCAGGATCATGCAGTTCAACAAGGATTTCGATGCAGATTTGTTGGCTCAATTCTTTGCCACCATCCATCTTGGAACAGATAGCGACAGGACTCTGACTTGGATGACCAATGGCAAGCGGCTGTCTGTCAAGTGGGGGGCGTTCATGGAGTTACTTGATGTGGTGGATAACGGGCTTGAGACTCCTGTCGGTTTCCGTCCTCACCGCCATGTTACTTCCACCCACAAGCAAGCCCTTTGGCCCTACTGCACTGTGAAGGTTCACCCTGTCACTGAGAAGAAGACCTACGAGCTGTGTCCGTATCTGGACATTCTTCATCGCGTATTCCGTGAGACTCTCTTCCCTCGCATTGGGAATCTGGATCAGGTTCACTCCTACCTCGTGGACATGCTCCTTTTCTGTCAGCATGAGAAGGAAGCAAACATTGGAGAGAGCCTAGATATCTCTCATGTCATGTGGTCTGAACTTGTATCTGCCGTGTCTGAGCGCAAGTGTCCTATCTATGGTCCCTTCATCATGAGGCTCATTGAGAGGGCCTGGGCACAGACTTATCCCAGAGTGCTGCTAGAAACTGGAGAGTTGGTGTCACATGAGATCAAGCGTCTGAGGAAGAAGGATAACTGGTTAGCGCCTCACACAGGGGGTCCTTCTGCTACTGCTGCCATGGGGGGCCCGTCTGCTGCTGCTGCTGCCATGGGAACTGAGGGTGAGGCTGCTCCTGATGCCCACGATGAGGACGTTAGCCACTCCAGTGCAGAACCATCTTGGGCCCAGAAGCTCAAGCGCAAGATGAAGAAGCTCTTCTGCATGGAGTCCCATGGTCAGTACATGACTCATGTGGCGGAGAAGAATGCCAGGACGCGCCACAAGGAGATCATGCGTCAGTTGGAAGCCACAGTTGTCAGTGGGTCTGAGGGACAGATCACTGAAGAGGAGGACTGGATTCATCAGAACTGTCGCTGGACCGACTCCGATGCCGAGCACTTCTCAACCCATGATGAAGATGCAGAGATGTGATGTTCAGGACCTTCCTCGCCCATCACCTGGAGTCGTAGTGTCCCTCTCTGCCCTTTTTGGTGTCTCGGTGCCAAAGAGGGAGAGAGTTTAGGGATTTGTGTTTGCGAGTGTGTCTTTGTGTCGTTCGTTTGCTTTGCTTTCTCGTTGTTGGTTTTGTTTGGTTTTGTGCTTGTGAGACCTAAGTTCCAGACATATGGTGTAAGACATATGCTACCTTTATTATCTTATCTATGTGTTATGCACCTCGGTATCTTATAGCTTGCATGCTTATCCTTTCATATATGTTGTTCTCATACATCTTGCTTAGGTTGTTGGTCTCTAAAATATAGGGGGAGCCGTGATCCTAGTATGTGTGCCGTGCAGTCCAAAGCACTTATCTAGTGTGCACAACATCTAGGGGGAGCCTGTCTATTTTTTAGAGGCGTGGGTTCTCTTGCATTCTATGTCATTACTCTTTTCTGTGCAAATCCCGTATTGTCATCAATCCACCAAAAAGGGGGAGATTGTAAGGGCATAGTTATCTCTACGGTGTTTTGGTGATTGATGACAATGCATTTGCGGACTAATCGGGTGCTTTGAGTTCTTTCAGATATTCATCCTTCGGCACGAAACGATTATTTCCCCTCGGCGCTCTACTCAAGACGGTGTAGCTTCCTTCGTGACTTTGTTGGTGGACTAAGTTTCGTAGTAGTCACCGTACTATCAAGAGGGGATCTGCTTCGGTATGGTTTGGGTGGAATCAACACGTACACGTTCTTCTCTCACCCACCGTTTCTTTCCGTCTCTCTGGTGCTCCTCTTTTCTCCTCTATGCGTGTTTTCCTGGACCCAGCGGTAGTACCGCGGGCCACAGCGGTAGTACCGCTGAGACTCACTAAGCGGCAGTACCGCTCCTCAGAGCGGTAGTACCGCTTTATGGTCTCAGCATCAGTACCGCTGCGGCTCCGTGTTCCTACCGCCTCGACTCGAGTGCGCATTTTCTCGTGTCGGGTTTTACGACACTAGCTGCAGTATAGCGGTAGTACGGCTGAAGCTCAGCAAGCGGTAGTACCGCTCCTCCGAGCGGTAGTACCGCTGGATGGCCTCAGCCGCAGTACCGCTGTGGCTCCGTGCTCCTACCGCCTTGACTCGAGTGCGCATTTTCTCGTGTCGGGTTTTACGGTACTAGCTGCAGTAGTAGTGGCGGTAGTGCTGCTTGCGAGCGGTAGTACCGCCCTGCCTCCGCGGTAGTACCGCTCTGGGTCCCAGCCCCAGCCTCTTCTCTTCTAGCGCGGCAGTACCGCTGAGGTGGAGCGGTAGTACCGCTTATGAGCGGTAGTACCGCCCTGCTCCCGCGGTAGTACCGCTCTCTGCGGGGCTGAGTGGGGCGTAACGGTTGGATTGTTCCCCCCCACTATAAAAGGGTGTCTTCTTCCCCCCTTTGACCTACCTCTTCCACCATTAAAGCTCCATTATTGCTCCAAGCTCCATTTTCGCCCGATCTCACTCCCTAGCCAACCAAACTTGTTGATTTGCTCGGGAGTGGTTGAGAAGGCCCCGATCTACACTTCCACCGAGAGATTTTTGATTCCCCCACTCATCCTTAGCGGATCTTGTTACTCTTGGGTGTTTGAGCACCCTAGACGGTTGAGGTCACCTCAGAGCCATATTCCATTGTGGTGAAGCTTCGTGGTCTTGTTGGGAGCCTCCGATTAAGTTGTGGAGTTTGCCCCAACCTTGTTTGTAAAGGTTCGGTCGCCGCCTTCAAGGGCACCAATAGTGGAATCACGGCATCTCGCATTGTGTGAGGGCGTGAGGAGAATACGGTGGCCCTAGTGGCTTCTTGGGGAGCATTGTGCCTCCACACCGCTCCAACGGAGACGTACTTCCCCTCAAAAGGAAGGAACTTCGGTAACACATCCTCGTCTTCACCGGATCCACTCTTGGTTATCTCTTACCTTTACTTGTGCAAGCTCTTTAGTGTTTGTTCCCTTGCTTGCTTGTGTGCTTGTTGTTGTTGCATCATATAGGTTGTTCACCTAGTTGCACATCTAGACAACCTACTTTGATGCAAAGATTAATTTGGTAAAGAAAAGCTAAAAATTGGTAGTTGCCTATTCACCCCCCCCCCTAGTCAACCATATCGATCCTTTCATTCTTGCTGCTTGCGTGCATGAAGAAACTGGTGGCAGGTTATGCTCTTCTAAGTTAACTCCATTTAGAACCCCAGATCTCAATCCTGGTTGTACCCAGTAGGTGAATGAAGTATCAGTTGTTTTACTTGATTGCCATTTTTGCCTACACCGTTGCTTATTGTATCATAAGATGGAGTTGACTCATGTTTTGTTTCTGTAGGCTGTAAAATCAAGTTGAGGTATTGATAAGTATGTAAATGGCGCGTGTTTAAACCCATTTAAGCCCACTTATTGGCCTACCAGTTAAACAAGTTTCTTTTCATGACAAAATGAACTATCGAGCAACTAAACGGGCCTTGCGGCACCGTTTATCATGCCATTTACATCCCAGGTATTGAGATTGAGTTATAAAACCCGAGAGTATTCTGGTTGATGTAGACCCTGCTTGCTACTCCATCTGTCCTAAATTACTTGTCACTCAAATGAATGTATCTAACGCTAAGTGAGGCGAAGTGGAGATGGGGTGAAGAGCCAGGACCGACAACTACCATGTCATCGTCGGAGATCCGAAAAGTACCATGTTGTTTGGCGGGGTCTGGAAAAGAGTTGATGGGTGGCAGATGGGCGATTTTATTGGTAACGAAGAAGGAAGGGATGGCGGCGTCTGGAAAGAGGCTTGGTGGGTGGTAGATGGGCGATTTTATTGGTACCAAAGAAGGAGGGGATGCTGGGGTCTGGAAAGAGGGTTGATGGGTGGCAGATGGGCGATTTTATTGGCACCGAAAGAGGGGGGGGTCAGCCATCAACTAGTTTTGAGTGTCTTTGTTTCAAAACAGTCATAATAACAAATAAAATATTTCAATATACATTGTATGGACTGAAATGAGTGAACGAGCACACCAAAACATATATTTAGGAAAAAAAAGTTAGAACATCTTATATTTATGAATCAAGGGAGTATATAAACTTCTGCTTCCTCCGCTCACAAATATTTAGATATTTTAATATAAACTACTAATGCATACATACTAAAGTAGGTGAAGACACTAAAATTCGTTTATATACTCTCTCTGTTCCGAATTACTTGTCGCAGGTATGAATATATCTAGATGTATTTTAGTCTAAATACATTCATTTCTGTGACAAATAATTTGAAACGGAAGAAGTACATCCGAATCAGAGAGTACTTTGTAACAGTGAATGGAGATGCATATTTGCTGCCCAAAATTGTACGTAAAGAAAAGCGTTTACCACACTGAGCTTATAGTAGGAAAAAAAAGAGAAAGGCAACCCAATCCCCCGCGGCCGTGCCCTAGCTCACCGCGCCGCGAAAATGCTCAACGTACGGGTCGTTTTGACAGAATCACTCCTACGGACTGACCTGCCCCTCCTAATTTGCCCCCCACTATACCTGGCCATTCCTCGGGCCGGGTCGGGCTTCGGACCAGGCCAACCAAAGCCTAACGCAAAAAACCCAGGCCCGAGCCCGGCCCGGCCCGGCCGTCGGGCCTAAAAATCAGGCCCGCCCCCGGCCCATCACACTAAAAACCCGTCGGGCCTCGGGCCACGGGCCGGGCCTTTTCCTTAAATGACGAAATCGACGGGCTCGGGCCCGGCCCGGGCTTCGGGCTCAAAACCTAGGCTCGAGCCCGACCCATGGACAAGGTCGGGTCGGGCCGACCGGGCCGGGCTGCCCATGGCCAGAACTACCCCCCACCCCTTGCATTTCCCGATGGGGTCTGCCTCCCCCAAATCAGTTCATGCCATCTCACCTTGTAACTTCTAATCCATAAAGCTTGTCCGTAAGTCTAGCATCGCTGGTATACCTGGCCATACCTCGGGCCGGGCCGGGCTTCGGGCCGGGCCTAGCCAAGCCCGACGCAAAAAACCCAGGCCCGGGCCCGGCCCGGCCCGGCCATCGGGCCTGTTTTCTGAGCCCAAGCCTGGCCCGAACACGTAAAAGCCCGCCAGGCTCCAGGCCGGCCCGACCTTTAGAAAAGTGCAAAAACGACGGGCCCAGGCCCGGCCCGACCCGGTCATCGGGCTCAAAATCTAGGCCCGAACCCGGCCCGGGAGCAGCATCGGGCCGGGCTTCCCAGTATAATCGCTGGCCGCGCCGCCCTCGACCACTAGAGAGATCCATGGCGTGGATCACCATCGCTTCCTTCAACCCCTCCTCCCTGACCGGGCCATACATCGCCGGCGGCGCCTCCCCACGCTCCTCCGCCTATCCCGACTGGGTCCTACTCCGCAAGACGGCGCGCATCTCGGCGTTCCGGAACGCGACCACCGCCGAGGGCCGCACGGCCGAGGGCCGAGCCGTCGAGGTGTCCTTCTGGCTCGTCGACCCGCCGGGCGTCTCCTACTTCTCCGTCCACTGCCCCGGCCTCCAAGAGGACGACTTCTCCGGCGAGCCCCAGGTCGTCTGCGCCGAGGCCGCCTTCGTCCTCTTCCGCGTCAGATTCAGCTTCCGCAGCGAGAGGCGGATCTCCACCCATCACTTCGTCTACACGGCCCGCGGCGCCGCGGGGCCGCCCTCACTGCAACTCCTCCCGGAGCCCCCCGGCGTCGAGGCCGTCAAATCCCACCAGCTTGGCCTCTTGCCGTGCGGCGGCGAGCGCTACGCGGTCGCCTTCCTCGATCGCAATTGGACTGCCCGAGGTGGCGCCTGGCAGTGGCAGTTCGATGCCTACGTCTTCTCGTCAGAGACATGTTCCTGGAGCAAGAAGGAGGCCTCAATGGGCTTATCGGAGTCTGACGCCGCATTGTTGCGTCCCTATGCGACCTCCAAGCAGATCGCGGTCGGAGCAAGGGCGCTGGGCTGGGTTGATATCTCACGCGGCATTACTCTCCTCTGCGACCTGTTCGACGAGTGTCCTGTCGTAAAATACATCCCCTTCCCGGCGCCAGGGGTTTGCATCACACCCTACTACCGTCTCACTCGTCACTCGGCGCAATGCTTCCACGATGTCGCCTGCTATGACGGTCTGATCAAATTCGTCGAGATAGGCTTCGATGGGCTGACTGCATGATAAAGGGTAAAGGCTGGCGAGCCACCACATGGATCAGAAACATCTCTTGGGGAAGTTGGCGCAAGCACACCAGAGTTGATGTCGCTAACATCTCGGTTGACCCAAGATATTCTGCTCTGTTGCCTGAGCTGTGGAACCATGAGACCCATAAGCTAGAGCTGAAGAAACTGGTTTTCTTACTACCCACCCTGAGCGTGCGCAACGATGATCTTCTTCACATCATGGCCAAGGTGGGTGGGGAACATGACAAGGCCTGGGTCATCGCCGTTGACATGAAAAGTACGGTTGTGGAGGGACTAGCCCCGGTTTCGACCGGACGGTACTGCCCCAGTACAATGTTCTCCCCATGTGCCTTCCCCAGTTACCTCAACAACATGACCCAAGGTCTGGTTATTCTGCCTTCTTTCTCCTCATACCTCATGTCATGTGATTTGCTTACCATCAGGGCCGTACCCAAGAAAATGGAGACCCAGTGCGAAACCAAAAATTGGGCCCTCGTGTGTGTGTGTGTGTGCGCGCGCGGGGGGGGGGGGGGGGGGGGGGGGGGGGGGGGGGGGTGCTTTTGCGTGCGTGTGTTTGCATGCGTGCGTGCATGCGAGTGTGTCATGTTGGTGGTACAAATTTTGAAAGAATTGCATCTTACCAAGAAGCAATCTAAGTATTCAAAAGTACAACATTCTTTAGCAAAAACGTGCCATCCTTTCTATCATTCCTTGAGACAAAATCTTCAATTAATTGTTCATAAAAAACCTTTTCTAAAAACATAACATGGAAACAAAATGGGATGAAACAATCTTTGATTGATTTTGGAAGCACATCATCGCGCGACGGCGCATGTGGCTTCGGTAAGTCTGGATGTAGGGCATGCCCAGTTGCTCCTCCGGTTCTCCTCTTGATGAATAGGTGAACAAGCACTCTGGCCGGGCCTCCAACTCCAATCGACGCACCCAGATCGTAGGGGCGGCAACAAACATCAAAGGGTATCAGAAGAAGCAGAGTACTGAACCTTGTATCTGTTCATTGCAACAGCGGACGTATTCCATGCAAATCGCGACGAAATTAAACTGCTTAAGCGGCGATTTGAAGAACTGGGCTAAGCCGCTCGCGCTAGAAAAGAAAGAGAAAGAGAAGTGAAGAGAGAGAGAGAGAAAGCGGGGGCTTGCGTGAGTTTCGGCCATGTGGAGCAGGGCCTGGTGTAGAGTTAATTCTGCCACAGATTCAGTGGAGTATTATGCCTCATTATTAACCCAACTAAACCAGCACTAAGTAATAGTTTAACATAAAAAATTGGGGGCCCTGTTCCGTCGAACCTTCTGCACACGAGTCAGGTATGGGCCTGCTTACCATTATATCTTGTGAACTCTTGGTTGGTTAAGTCTTTACTTAGGACAACTATGTTTTAGGGGCTGTTTGTTTTGTGACTAACTTTGCCAAAGATTGCTACACCTAAGGTTAGGCAAGTTTGACCAACTTAGGTGAGTGTTTGATTCAAGCCACACCTTAGGCAAGTCACATTTGGGCCCCACATGGCATACACACAAAAAGTGTGGCAAGATTCCCTTAGGCTTGCCAACTTGTGGCTCTCATTTTAATGAACTAACCTTAGGCAAGTTTGGCAAAAATGTGTGGCTAAGTGTGGCAATGCTAGTCCTAGAACCAAACAGCCCCTAAGTTTTGACATTATTGGCATTAGACTGTTTGTGTTCATTACAATTTAGCTGTTCATCAAACTTGAAAATCATCAGCCAGTTCAGTAACCTTCATGAGTTAATGTTTCATGTTGTGGTTAGTTACCAGTATGCAAGGTGAAACAGCTGCTGATACTGTCAATGCAGAGTCAAGATGACTCAGGATCTTTGTGAGATGATTGGTACATTACTTCTTTTATTGGCATGGTGCTTATGCGATGTGAGGTGGTGATGAGCCAACTCGTTCTGTTCCTCAAATCAACCAGGGAAAATTTGCATTTTACTCTGAATTGCATATTTCAGAGACTGTCAGTTTGGTTCTTTTTTGGCAATTATTAGGAAACAAGCTGGAATATAACCATTCATGGTAGAGACTGTCTGCTTGGCATAGAGTCAAGATGCCTCATGATTTCTGTGGAATGATTAATTTGATAAATCCACTCCTCGAAATACTAGTTCTTTATGGGATTGATTTGGTTGTAATATACCACATCTTCAGGTGCAGACATGCATGCTTAGAGTTTTGATTCATGGCAGAGACTGTCCTCATGATTTCTGTGGAATGATTGGTACATGACTTCAATAATTAGTGTCATGCTTATGGGGTTCGAAGCCGTGATGTGCCAACTTGTTCCGTTTCTCTAATCAAACGGGGAGAACACATTTTAGTTTGCATTTTTCTCCCAGTTGCATTCGTTGGCAGACTGTCACTGTCATTTTTTTTCCAATTAGGAAACAAGTCTGAAGAACCACTCGTTGGTTGTGATGGAGGAATCTTGGAAGAAGAGGAAATTCAAGCCGAGAACAGGATAAGAGGCAAGTCGCATTTCTTGTTCATGTTGATCTGCGTTTATGTTCCGTATTTACTTTGTTATCTATGTTATGCACTGTTTTTTTCGGTACCATTTATTTTAAATGATATGCTATCTCATGCCTACCATTGCATATTATGTAAAAAATATCCAGAGAACAAGCACTTTGAGATCCCCCCCTCTCATAAAAAAATGCCCCCTTGAGAAGTTGTATCATCTCTTTCCCCATCTTTGTATATAACTCTTCCTTTGTCGAATAAATTGCAGGGCCTGAGATGGGCAACCCAGTGGACAATTACTTTAAGAGGTAACTCATGCATTGCTATCTTTACCTGTATTTGAATTTTCATTTGCATGACATTGTGTTGATTTCTGCTGCTGCTGTTGGCTGCCTATTGCCAGGATGAGTGCTTCACAGTGTGCTCTGCAAGTGCTGTTCACTCAACGCTGGTTCAGGGAACTTGGTAATTGATAAGTCCACTCCTGAACTACTACTTTTTTATGGGATTGATTTGGTTGTAATATACCACATCTTCAGGTTCAGATGTTTATGCTTCGAGTTTTGATTCCGAATTAATCTCCTTACTACCTCTGCACATGTCCTCCCAGTTTAATCTGCAGCATTACTGTAAATTCTTGTTCAAGTCAATAATACTATTGTTGGAATTTCTGTTAAGCAAGCATATCTGCTAAATTGTTAGAGAACAATTGTTTGCTTCTGCGTATATTGTAAATTGACTGTGATGACCAGAATATTCACATGTATTTGGTGTTTGGTCCTTTGCAGATGAATGGTTGGATTCTCAGGGGTCAGCTTGTGATGCATGCTGCAAATCACTACCTTACTGGTGTCCAGCATCAGCTCTGTGTTTCGATATTAAGGCAGTAAGTTCTGTTTTGGTGACTTGCAGGCTTATCCAGGCTTTCATGTTCTGAGTTCAAACTGTGCACACATATTTTCTTCCAGAGCTTCAAATTCTTTTTCAAAGTCTCTTGAAACTATGACACAGCCGTCGCTAGTGTATTTGTATTCCAGATTATGAACTGTGTAGTTACCTAAATCCTTTAAAAAAAACTTGGTCCAGGTGGTAAACTATGCTTCCTATAATGGTGAAGGAGAAGGTGCTTCCATGGCTGTAGATTCCTGCTTACGGTATGTATGTGTGTGTGTATACGAGGAAACTTTATGAACTTCACTTTGTTTGTGGGACTATTTAACGCCTCTTGCTTCCCCAGAGCTTTGGACGATTTCTATAAACTACTGAAGGAGTCACCTCTGAGTGATCCATCAACAACTGAAGCCATGAAGCGTCAAATCAGGGTTGCCCTTGGAGCTCTAGACAGGTACTACCACTCGAAATAGAAAATAAATAAATAAATCCGTCTCTACTTCAAAATCAGAAGAACCATGTACTGACCTTTTTCTTTTTCGCACTTTTATCCATCTTTTCAGCATCTTGGAATTTGTACCACTAAACCGTATGCCCAGGAGCATACAAAAGGTGCTTGTAGATGTTTGCCTGGAACAAAAAGAAAAAACACTAGTATGTGAACACTTGGAGAAGCCAGGCCATACAGAGGATGAATCTGACGAATGGCAGCAATGGGGATCAGACTCGGGGGACGAATCGGATGAATGGCAGCAAGGGTCATCCGACTCGGAGGATGAATCTGATGAATGGCAGCAAGTGGGACCCGACTCGGATGACTCTCTAGAGACTCGTGGGGAGAAGAAGCAGGCACAGGTTCTGGGTCGCCGGTCGGGGCACTCGTATTGGCTGTATTTTGTTGGCTGCGTATTGGTAGCGGTCGCCGCAAGAGCGTTGAGTCACCTCACTTTAATGTCATAGAGCCAGTATCTTGTTATTCTCTCTGTGACAGAAGAGTAATTATGTCAATCAAAAAAGAAAAGAAAAGAAAAGAGAGAGCATATTCTAGCTAGGAGCTCCTGTGCCGTGCATGTAAAAAGGTAGTGTTTTGGAAACTGGTGTTAAATGAAGGAGGTTTATATTGGTGGTGGTTAATGTATCAGCCTGATCCCTGGTGCCAGCTTTTGTTCTTGTTCCTTTTTCCTGAATCCGATAGATTTGCTGTTGAACCTGAAGGACATCTGCGGCTATATGTTGTATCTGCTTCTGGGCTCTCACAGGTTCAGATGGCACTGACAAGGTGTTGTGATCACTTTAAGCTGTTGAGCAAGTTAGAGCATCTCCAGCCGTTGGCCCCCCCAGGAGACATAAAAATCACACCCTGGGGACGAGCCGGCGATAGAATCGGCGCTAGGGGCGATTGGGCGTCCAGCGACGAGATTGCCCAATTTTCGGCCCATTTTCGGCAAATAAAAGGCCCCATATGGGCGGTAATCGGCCCATATTTGATGTGGTTCGCCGTGGCTCGGCGTTCAATTATGAACATAAGTTTTTTTTTATTACAGAGTTCATTACAGAAAATTAAATAGTTCAACAACAAATAGTTTAATACAAATTATATTGTTCAATAAATAAAAACTCATATTTCATCACAAGTCGAGTCCAGCGTCGCCCTTGAGCCTTCAAAGGTGCTCCACCAGATCCTGCTGCAGTTGATGATGCACCTGTGGGACGGATCTCCTGACACATACTGAGGTAAGCAGTCCAGGTTACCGGTAGCTGGTGATCATATTCGGCTAGAGGACCCTGCCTGTAGTATGGTTCAGTATCAAACACTGGCTCTTCCTGCTCGCTCTCAATGATCATGTTGTGCAAGATGACACAGCAAGTCATGATCTCTCACATTTGATCTTTCGACCAGGTCTGAGTAGGGTAGCGGACAACAACAAATCGAGATTGAAGCACACCAAAAGCCCGCTCGACATCCTTCCCGCAAGCCTCTTGACACTTGGCAAAGTAGGACTTCTTGCCTCCTGGCACAACGTTTGAGATAGTCTTCACAAATGTAGACCATATCGGATAGATGCCATCAGCTAGGTAGTACCGCTTGTTGTAGTGCCGCCCATTGACCTCGAAGTTCAACGGAGGAGAATGACTTTCAACAAGCTTGGCAAAGACAGGGGAGCACTGCAGCACGTTGATGTCATTGTGAGTTCCTGACATACCAAAGGAGTGTCAAATCCAGAGGTCCTGTGTGGCCACCGCCTCAAGTGCCACATTGCAACCGCCTTTGGCGCCTTTGTACATCCCCTGCCAAGCAAATGGGCAGTTCTTCCATTTCCAATGCATGCAGTCGATACTTCCAAGCATCCCAGGAAATCCTCTTGCTGCATTCTGTGCTAGGATCCGAGCAGTGTCTTCGCGTTGGGGGCCCGCAAGTATTGCGGTCCAAACACTGCTATCACTGTCCGACAGAACTTGTAGAAATACTCAATACTGGTGGACTCGGCCATGCGCCCATAGTCGTCGAGTGAATCACCGGGAGCTCCATACGCAAGCGTCCTCATCACTGTCGTGCACTTCTTGATCGAGGTGAATCCAAGTTTGCCGGTGCAATCTTTCTTGCACTTGAAGTAGCTGTCGAACTCCCGGATGAAATTCACAATTCTGAGGAAAAGCTTTCGGCTCATCCGATAACGGCGCCGAAATGTTTTGTTGCCGTGCAGTGGAGCGTCGGCAAAGTAGTCGGAGTAGAGCATGCAGTAGCCTTCGAGACGATGTCGGTTCTTTGCTTTCATCCGCCCTGGCGCCGAGCCACCTCGCCGCGGATTTTCATTGCTCGCCAGCAGCTGGGCGAGGGCGGTGAGCACCATGAGATGCTCTTCCTCCTGGACGCCGGCCTTGGCTTCCTCCTCCAGCAGCGCGGCGAGCACTTCCTCGTCATCCGAGTCCATCTCGCCGATGCAGGCAAATCACCGAACACCTTGCGCGCCGGCGGGCGTGTACTCGCCGCTAAATTGCCCCTCCGCGACCGGAAACGTCCAGCTGCTGGTGGAGGGGCTGTCTCGGTGAACCTCTGCTATTTTTCCGGCAGGGATTGGCTATCTAGCGATGAAGGGCGGCGATCGGCGCTAGGATACAGCTAGTGGCGGCCGAGGGCGCGGGGGGTGGGAAGCGAGTCGACTTGACTTTTCACCTGACGGGGTGGGCAAGCCGTGTTTTCCCCTTGAGCCGGAGCCCCCGATCACCACCCCCAGTGCGCCGAGTTCAGCCTGCGAGCACCGGGCCCAAAAATGGGCCGAACCGGCGCTTTTCGACGTCCTGGGGACGCGACTGGGTTTTTTTTTTATGCCAGCGTCGAAAAAATGGTCTAAGAGCCTGTTGGGGGCGCGGCTGGAGATGCTCTTAACAAAGTCTGAACCTCATCTGAGGCGCTGTCGAGGAGGATGGCGAAGCACTTGAACCCAAGCTGAAGATCCCGGTTTCAGGTTTGGTGAGCCCCCACGCCCGACGTACCGGTCCGATCCGATTCGATTCGACGCCAGGAAAATCAAGATCAAAGGTGTGCGGAGAGCTCAACGAGCGACTGTCGACCTTACCAAGTAGCACTAATGCTGCAGCACGCGCGCAGTGATCCGTGCATCCTCTCTCGCCGGGGCAATCAGGAGGGAGCGGCGGAAGAGCGACGCCATGGACCGGCGCTCCGTGGGACTTGGGAGTGGCTGCCGTCGACCGAGACGACGCCGTCCGGGTCGGGGACGTACGGCGGCCTCTCTGCTCTCGCACGTCCGCCCATGTGCTGCTGCGCTGAGACTGTTGTCAACCGGTCTGGCTGAGAGCAACTACCTGAATCCCCGAGGCAACACCCCGAGGCACTGTCTGTGATACTGCAGCCCGCACAAGACCCCGGCCGAGGCAACTACTTTCTCCATAACAACTCCATAGTTCAGATCTCAGAGTTCCATCCATCACTGCACTGCACTGCACAACCTGAATAATGTGTAAAGCTAACTGTCTGAATCTGCACAACCTGCACTACCAAAACGGTTGCAGACAAGGGCTGGATGGGACAGAGCAAGGACTGCAGTTGGTTGGTTGTGCCGACTTCTGAATCCAGGGTTCACCCCGTCTGCTGATGCTGCTTCTTGGACTTGGAGGGCAGTGAGTTGCAGCATACGGAGACTCGCAGCTCTGTACCACTTCTTTCACTCCGTCTTCTGCTTATAGTTGCAACGCGTAAAAGCTTCTACTGAGTTTCTAAGAGTGAACTGAAAACTGCACACCACTTCACCCAGGCCAGAAGCTTAAGCTTGAGTTGACATGGAACCCTTCTTCGTTGGCTGCGTTCATGTCAGAGATGTCTCGGCTAGTGCTGATGAGTAAAGTACAAGACAAAGGGATCTGTAAAACACAAACAAATTGCTAATTTGCAAAAAAAGAAAAAACTGAAATATTTTCGAAAATCAGGAACATCTTTTTGAAACAGGAACATTTTTTGAAATCCCAAGACAGAATTTGAAAACGCAAACATATTTTTTAAAATGTGAAAACAAGAACATTTTTTGAAATTTGCGATTTTTTTTGAAACTGAACAATTTTGAAACTAAAAAATGAGAACATGCACATTTTCTCAATTTTTTTGAACAAATTAAAAAAATGAGAACATTTTTTAAAATTCCTGAGCATTTTCTAATTCGTGAACAATATTTCAAAACACAGACGCTTTTTGAATTTGGAAGCAAATTTTGAAACATGAATATGTTTTGAATTCTTGAACAAATTTTGAAAACAGGAACATATTTCTTAAACCGAACATATTTTAGTTTGTGAACAAAATTTAAAAAGATGAACACTTTTCGAAAATAAGCGAACAATTTTTGAAATTCTAAACTTTTATGAAATTTCTGAAGAAAAATGTGAAAACAGGAACATTTTCTTAAAAAGGAACAACATCTGAATTTTTAACTTTCTAGAAAAAAAATTCTATAAACATTTGTTGAAAAAAAAAGAGAAAGAAGAAAGAAAAAAAAAGACAGAAAAAAGAAAGAGAAAAAACAAAAAAGGAGAGAAAAATGAAAAATAAATATAAAAAGAAAAAACCGGTTCAGCAACCTTCTAGAAGGTTCCCAAAAGCGAAAAAAACGGCTAGGAACAGTCATAGAAGGTTCCCAAAACCGCTATAGTTGGAACGCTTAACAGGCCAGCCCACGCGCGACCGTTTGCAGCAGAGAGCGGCAAATAGGGGTTTCCGGTAATTCTTGCTTTTTTTTTCTTTTCGAGGGATGGTATTCTTGCTGCTGCGAGGCCTTATCTGTGAGGCCCTGGCTAGTCTCACGAATCAACAGGTAGTGTTTGAGAGGGGATCGAGAAGAACAGGATGAGAAAAAGGGGAAACCTAGAGGAAAAGAAGAACACGGAAGAGATGAGGTTCAGTTACTATTCATTCAACATCATGCCCTCTCTACAGTTTGTAGTTACAATATAACCACACCACCAGTACGCTACCAGCCGGACCCATGCTACCTCTTGAGCACTGCGTTGGTTTTCCCTTGAAGAGGAAAGGGTGATGCAGTAAAGTAGCGTAAGTATTTCCCTCAGTTTTTGAGAACCAAGGTATCAATCCAGTAGGAGATCACGCTCGAGTCCCACGCACCTACACAAACAAATAAGAACCTCGCAACCAACGCGATAAAGGGGTTGTCAATCTCTTCACGGTCACTTACGAGAGTGAGATCTGATAGATATGATAAGGTAATATTTTTGGTATTTTTACGATAGAAAGAAATAAAGATGCAAAGTAAAATAAACGGCAATAGAAATATAAAAGTGTCGGAAGATTAATATGATGGAGGATAGACCCGGGGGCCATAGGTTTCACTAGTGACTTCTCTCAAGAGCATAAGTATTACGGTGGGTAAACGAATTACTGTCGAGCAATTGATAGAATTGAGTATAGTTATGAGAATATTTAGGTATGATCATGTATATAGGCATCACGTCCGTGACAAGTAGACCGAAACGATTCTGCATCTACTACTATTACTCCACACATCGACCGCTATCCAGCATGCATCTAGAGTACTAAGTTCATAAGAACAGAGTAATGCTTTAAGTAAGATGACATGATGTAGAGGGATAAACTCATGCAATATGATATAAACCCTATCTTTTTATCCTCGATGGCAATAATACAATACGTGCCTTGCTGCCCCTGCTGTCACTGGGAAAGGACACCGCAAGATTGAACCCAAAGCTAAGCACTTCTCCCATTGCAAGAAAGATCAATCTAGTAGGCCAAACCAAACTGATAATTCGAAGAGACTTGCAAAGATAACCAATCATACATAAAAGAATTCAGAGGAGATTTAAGTATTGTTCATAGATAAACTTGATCATAAACCCACAATTCATCGGATCTCGACAAACACACCGCAAAAGAAGATTACATCGAATAGATCTCCAAGAAGATCGAGGAGAACTTTGTATTGAGATCCAAAGAGAGAGAAGAAGCCATCTAGCTAATAACTATGGACCCGAAGGTCTGAGGTAAACTACTCTCACATCATCGTAGAGGCTATGGTGCTGATGTAGAAGCCCTTTGTGATCAATGCCCCCTCCGGCGGAGCGACGGAAAAGGCCCCAAGATGGGATCTCACGGGTACAGAAGGTTGCGGCGGTGGAAATAGGGTTTTGGCTCCGTGTCTGATGTTTCCAAGGTATATGGGTCTATATAGGAGGAAGAAGTATGTCGGTGGAGCAACGAGGGGCCCACGAGGGGAGGTGGGCGCGCCCCCCTACCTCGTGCCTTTCTCGTTGATTGCTTTACGTAGACTCCAAGTCCTCTGGACCACGTTTGTTCCGAAAATCACGTTCCTGAAAGTTTCATTCCGTTTGGACTCCATTTGATATCCTTTTCCTTCGAAACACTGAAATAGGCAAAAACACAACAATTTGGGCTGGGCCTCCGGTTAATAGGTTAGTTCCAAAAATAATATAAAAGTGTATAATAAAGCCCATTAAACATCCAAAACAGAATATAATATAACATGGAACAATAAAAAAGTATAGATACGTTGGAGACGTATCAAGCATCCCCAAGCTTAATTCCTTCTCGTCCTCGAGTAGGTAAATGATAAAGACAGAATTTACAATGTGGAATGCTACTCAGCATAATTTTCAATGTAATTCTCTTATTTTTGGTATGAATATTCAGACCCGAAAGATTCAAGACAAAAGTTTAATATTGACATAAAAATAATAATACTTCAAGCATACTAACTAAGCAATTATGTCTTCTCAAAATAACATGGCCAAAGAAAGTTATCCCTACAAAATCATATAGTCTGGCTATGCTCTATCTTCATCACACAAAATGTTTAAATCATGCACAACCCCGATGACAAGCCAAGCAATTGTTTCATACTTTTTATGTTCTCAAACTTTTTCAATCTTCACGCAATACATGAGCGTGAGCCATGGACATAGCACTATATATGGAATAGAATGGTGGTTGTGGAGAAGACAAAAAAGGAGAAGATAGTCTCACATCAACTGGGCGTATCAACTGGCTATGGAGATGCCCATCAATAGATATCAATGTGAGTGAGTAGGGATTGCCATGCAACGGATGCACTAGAGCTATAAGTATATGAAAGCTCAACAAAAGAAACTAAGTGGGTGTGCATCAAACTCGCTTGCTCATGAAGACCTAGAGCATTTTGAGGAAGCCCATCATTGGAATATACAAGCCAAGTTCTATAATGAAAAATTCCCACTAGTATATGAAAGTGATATCATATGAGACTCTCTATCATGAAGATCACGGTGCTAGTTTGAAGCACAAGTGTGGAAAAAGGATAGTAGCATTGTCCCTTCTCTCTTTTTCTCTCATTTTTTGGGCCTTCTCCTTTTTTATGGCCTTTTTTCGTCTGGAGTCTCATCCCGACTTGTGGGGGAATCATAGTCCCCATCATCCTTTCCTCACTTGGGACAATGCTCTAATAATGATGATCATCACACTTTATTTACTTACAACTCAAGAATTATAACTCGATACTTAGAACAAAATATGACTCTATGTGAATGCCTCCGGCGGTGTACCGGGATATGCAATGAATCAAGAGTGACATGTATAAAAATTATGAACGGTGGCTTTGCCACAAATACGATGTCAACTACATGATCACGCAAAGCAATTATGACAATGATGAAGCTGTAGGATCGAAAGTATGTCTAGAGGGGGGGGGTGATTAGACTACTTGACCAAATAAAAACTTATCCTTTTCCCAATTTTAGTTCTTGGCAGATTTTAGCAACTTTGGACAAGTCAAGCAATCTTAACACAATTCAAGCAAGCATGCAAACAGTATATGAGCAGCAGAAAGTAAAGCATGCAACTTGCAAGAATGTAAAGAGAAGGGTTTGGAGGATTCAAACGCAATAGGAGACACGGATGTTTTTGTCGTGGTTCCGATAGGTGGTGCTATCGTACATCCACGTTGATGTTGACTTCAACCCACGAAGGGTAACGGCTGCGCGAGTCCACGAAGGGCTCCACCCACGTAGAGTCTGATGACCCACAAGTATAGGGGATCTATCGTAGTCCTTTCGATAAGTAAGAGTGTCGAACCCAACGAGGAGCAGAAGGAAATGATAAGCGGTTTTCAGCAAGGTATTCTCTGCAAGTACTGAAATAAGTGGTAACAGATAGTTTTGTGATAAGATAATTTGTAACGAGCAACAAGTAACAAAAGTAAATAAAGTGCAGCAAGGTGGCCCAATCCTTTTTGTAGCAAAGGACAAGCCTGAACAAACTCTTATATAAGGAAAAGCGCTCCCGAGGACACATGGGAATATCGTCAAGCTAGTTTTCATCACGTTCATATGATTCACGTTCGGTACTTTGATAATTTGACATGTGGGTGGACCAGTACTTGGGTGCTGTTCTTACTTGAACAAGCATCCCACTTATGATTAACCTCTATTGCAAGCATCCGCAACTACAACAAAAGTATTAAGGTAAACCTAACCATAGCATGAAACATATGGATCCAAATCAGCCCCTTACGAAGCAACGCATAAACTAGGGTTTAAGCTTCTGTCACTCTAGCAACCCATCATCTACTTATTACTTCCCAATGCCTTCCTCTAGGACCAAATAATGGTGAAGTATTATGTAGTCGACGTTCACATAACACCACTAGAGGCTAGACAACATACATCTCATCAAAATATCGAACGAATACCAAATTCACATGACTACTAATAGCAAGACTTCTCCCTTGTCCTCAGGAACAAACGTAACTACTCACAAAGCATATTCATGTTCATAATCAGAGGGGTAATAATATGCATAAAGGATCTGAACATATGATCTTCCACCAATTAAACCAACTAGCATCAACTACAAGGAGTAATTAACACTACTAGCAACCTACTAGCACCAATCCCGGACTTGGAGACAAGAATTGGATACAAGAGATGAACTAGGGTTTTAAGATGAGATGGTGCTGATGAAGATGTTGATGGAGATTGCCCTCTCCCGATGAGAGGAGCGTTGGTGATGATGATGGCGATGATTTCCCCCTCCGGGAGGGAAGTTTCCCCGGAAGAACAGCTTTGCCGGAGCCCTAGATTGGTTCTGCCTCGTGGTTGTGGAGTTTCTTCCCGAAAGGTTGCTTCTGGTTTTTTTCTCGACGAAAGACTTCATATAGCAGAAGATGGTCATCGGAGAGCCACCAGGGGGCCCACGAGGTAGGGGGCGCGCCCCCCACCCTCGTGGACAGGGTGTGGGCCCCCTAGTCTTCATCTTTGGCAAGGATTTTTCATTATTTATTATAAGGTATTCCGTGGAGTTTCAGGACTTTTGGATTTGTGCAGAATAGATCTCTAATATTTGCTCCTTTTCCAACCCAGAATCCCAGCTGCCGGCATTCTCCCTCCTTATGTAAACCTTGTAAAATAAGAGAGAATAGCCATCAGTATTGTGACATAATGTGAAATAACAACCCATAATGCAATAAATATCGATATAAAAGCATGATGCAAAATGGACGTATCAACTCCCCCAAGCTTAGACCTCGCTTGTCCTCAAGCGAAAGCCGATAACAATAAATATGTCCCCATGTTTAGAGGTATAGGCGTCGATAAAAATAAAATACGGACATGAAGGCATCATGATTATTCTCATAACAACAACATATATAGATATTGTCATATGATTACTTATGTTCAAGTGATGATTTATTCACAGTGCAAAAGTATGAATCAGAAACCTTATTGAGAACCAACAAACTATAACCTCAGTCATTGAAGCAATTGCAATTTATCATAACATCATAAAGAGTCTATGTCAGAGCTAAAAAGCAAGTCCACATACTCAACTATCATCTAGTCCTTCGTAATTGCTAACACTCGCGCAATACTTGTGGTTACGGAGTTTTAATCGGACACAGAGAAAGATAGAGGCTTATAGTTTCGCCCCACAACCTTTTACCTCGAGGGTAATGTCAACAATAATAACTCATGCCCCCTACATCCAATTAGATATATATATCAGGTTCATTCCAACATGCTGGGCTTGCCAAAGGATAAAATGAAAAAGGAAAGGTGAAGATCACCATGACACTTGCATAAGGTAGAAGATAATAATAAAAGATAGGCCCTTCATAGAGGGAAGCAGAGGTTGCCATGCGCTTTTATGCTTGGATGCACAAAATCTTAATGCGAAAGAACGTCACTTTATATTGCCCCTTGTGATATGAACCTTTATTATGCAGTATGTCGCTTTTATTACTTCTACATCACAAGATCATATAAAGCTTATTTCTCCCACACTAATCATACATATTTAGAGCAATTTTTATTGCTTTGCACCGGTGACAACTTACTTGAAGGATCTTATTCAATCCATAGGTAGATATGGTGGACTCTCATGGCAAAACTGGTTTAAGGGTATTTGGAAGCACAAGTAGTATCTCTACTTGGTGCTGAGAATTTGGCTAGCATGAGGGGGAAAGGCGAGCTCAACATGTTGGATGATCCATGACAACATACTTTATCTCAGATATAAGAAAACATAATCCATTACGTTGTCTTCCTTGCCCAACATCAACTCTTTAGCATGTCATATTTCGATGAGTGCTCACAATCATAAAAGATGTCAATAATAGTATATTTATATGTGAAACCTCTCTTTCCTTATTACTTCCTATTAATTGCAACGATGACCAAAGCTATGTCTGCCAACTCGCAACAACTTTTAAATCATCATACTCTTCCTATGTGAAGTCATTACTATCAATAAGATCAATATGAACTTTTGTTTCTTCTTATTCTTTTTCTCTTTTCTTTTATTCACCCAAGATCATAGCAAGAAAATCAAGCCCTTGACTCAACACTAATCTTTATTATATATCTCATGGACTCGATTACAAAGAGAGATCATAAGGCAAAACTCAAAACTAGATCATGCCATAAACTTTATTCTACTAGATCAAAATACTACTAACAAGATCGAACTAAGGAAAACGGTAAAGATAGGAGTTGCGATTGTGATAGATACCGGGGCACCTCCCCCAAGCTTGGTGGTTGCCAAGGGGAGTGCCCATACCCATGTGATTATATCTCCTTGGTTGGTGAAGATGGAGGTGATGGATAGTCGCACATCGAGCGTAAGAGGTCCTCTAGCTTGCGAATAATGCCCTTGAGTGCAAAGATATGCTCCTTCAACAAAATATTTTCACTTGTGAGATACTTGTTTTGAATACGAGTTAACTCAATCATCTGGAAAGCTTCGATCTCAGTTGGGGTAACAAGGTTGAGATCAAGTTGAAGGATGTCTTCTGTTGCCGGAGCTTGGTTCTCCGTGGTCTTCTTGATCCCTTCATCCTTGTTGATCTCCATGGGTTCTTCCCTTTTCAGCTCTATCTTCATTAGCCAGGCATCTTTGTCACCGTTGTTGGAGGAGGGGGACGACATGATGCCTGGCCTTGACAACCCTGACAGAGAACAGCCCAAAACAAGAACGGAGGATATTTGCGTGATACGGGAGTCAAAACCTTCGGGAGAATATATAGTGAATTTTTACCGACCAAAATACGTATCGTGCAAGAAAACGGAGTCCAGAAGGCACACGAGGAGCTCACGAGGTAGGGGGCGCACCCAGGGGGGTAGGGCACGCCCTCCACCCTCGTGGGGCCCTCGTGTCCTTCCCAGACTGCTACTTAATTTTCTATTTTTCTAAATATTCCAAAACGGAGAAGTATTGCCTTAAAAATTGTTTTGGAGTCGGTTTACTTACCGTAGCACATACCTATTCCTTTTCGGAGTCTGAAACGTTCTGGAAAGTGTCCCTTATGTATTCCTCCGGGGTTACGGTTTCAATAATATTGGTTTCAATATTTATGGGATTACCTAAGATATAATGTTTAATTCTCTGACCGTTTACCACCTTCGGATTTGTGCCTTCGAAGTTGTTGATTTTTATGGCACCGGAATGATAGACCTCCTCGATAACATAGGGGCCTTCCCATTTAGAGAGGAGTGTTCCTGCAAAAAATCTTAAACGAGAGTTGTATAGCAATACATAATCACCTACATTAAACTCACACTTTTGTATCCTTTTGTCATGCCATCTTTTAACCTTTTCTTTAAACAACTTGGCATTTTCATAAGCTTGGGTTCTCCATTCATCAAGTGAGCTAATATCAAATAACCTCTTTTCACCGGCAAGTTTAAAATCATAGTTGAGCTCTTTAATAGCCCAATATGCCTTATGTTCAAGTTCGAGAGGTAAGTGACATGCTTTTCCATATACCGTTTTATACGGAGACATACCCATAGGATTTTTATATGCAGTTCTATAGGCCCATAATGCACCATCAAGTTTCTTGGACCAATTCTTTCTAGACCTATTGACAGTCTTTTGAAAAATTAATTTGAGTTCTCTATTACTCAATTCTATTTGACCACTAGACTGTGGGTGATACGGAGATGCAATTCTATGATTGACGTCATATTTAGCAAGCATTTTATGGAAAGCACCATGAACATAATGTGAACCACCATCAGTCATTAAATATCTAGGGACTCCAGACCTCAGAAAAATAACTTCTTTAAGCATTTTAATAGAAGTGTTATGATCAGCACTACTAGTTGGAATAGCTTCTTGTAACGCCCCGAGACCGATGTGCCAGGTGTCCTCCAGTTATTCGCTGTTGTTACCTTGTCATTGCTTGCGTGTCATGCTTTCCATATCATGTCATCATGTGCATTTCATTTGCATACATGTTCATCTCATGCATCCGAGCATTTTCCCCGCTGTCCGTTTTGCAATCCAGCGCTCCTATGTCATCCGGTGTCCCTCTCTACCTCTTTTGGTGTGCGGGTGTTAAACGTTTTCGGATTGGACCGAGACTTGTCATGCGGCCTTGGTTTACTACCGGTAGACCGCCTGTCAAGTTTCGTGCCATTTGGACTTTGTTTGATACTCCAACGGTTAACCGAGGGACCGAAAAGGCCTCGTGTGTGTTGCAGCCCAACACCCCTCCAAAGTGGCCCAAAACCCACCTAAACCCCTTACATCATCTAGGTCGTCCGATCACGATCGCGTGGCCTGAAACCGCACCTCATTTGGACTCTCCTAGCTCCCTCTACCTATAAATATGTGGCCTCCCCCGAAATTTTCGTGGATGAAACCCTAACCTCCTCCTCCACGCGCCGCCGGACATGTCCGCCTGGCGGCCGGACACGTCCAACCGCCCGCCGCAGTGAATCGCGCGCTGCCACCTGTCCACCGCCGCCGTTCCACTGCCGCCAGCCCGCGGAGCCTGTCGCGGGCCCAGATCCGCGCCGCCGCATGGCCGGTCGCCGCCTCCTCGCGCGTCTCGCCGCCCCGCCACCACCGACCATCGTCGGAGAGTTCTCGCCGCCTGTAACGCCCTCGATGCGGCTATAGCTCCCACGTGTCGAGGCACGACTTAGAGACATAACCGCATTGAAAGCAATGTCGCAAGTTAGGCAATCATCACAACATCCCATGTAATATATAGAATAAAAGGGGAGGTACATAGTTGGCTTACACTCGCCATGTCAAATCAAAGTACATAAATAACATACATCATCCAAACACTCATGGACCGACTACGGCGCCAAAATAGAAGAAAACCCAACATGCGACACGGTCCCAATCAAACCCCAACTGGGCACCACTACTGATCATCAAGAAAAGAGACATAGTAACGTTGAGAGTCCTCGTCGAACTCCCACTTGAGCTCGTACGTGTCACCTGGAGCGGAATCACCTGGACCTGCATCTGGTATAGTAGGAATCTGTGAGCCACAGGGACTCAGCAATCTCGCACCCTCGCGATCAAGACTATCTAAGCTTATAGGAAGGGGTAAGGCAAATATATGTGGAGCTGCAGCAAGCGACTAGCATGTATGGTGGCTAACTTATTCGCAAAAGAGAGCAAGAAGAGGAGGCAAAGCGCGAGCGAGAATCTAGAGGAACAACCTGCGCAAGCATTACTCCAACACCGTGTCCACTTCCCGGACTCCGCCGAGAAGAGGCCATCACGGCTACACACTCGGTTGATACATTTTAATTAAGTTAAAGTTCAAGTTATCTACAACTGGACATTAACAAATTCCCATCTGCCCATAACCGCGGGCACGGCTTTCGAAAGTTCAATCCCTGCAAGGGAGTCCCAACTTAGCCCATGACAAGCTCTCAAGGTCAACGAAGGAATAGACCTCCTCCCAAGACGTTCCGATCAGACTCGGTATCTCGGTAATTCAAGACACTTCGACAGGTTAAAACAAGACCAGCAACACCGCCCGAATGTGCCGACAAATCCCGATAGGAGCTGCACATATCTCGTTCTCAGGGCACACTCAGATGAGCAAGACGTCGGGTAAGCCAGCCCAGAGTTGCCCCTGGTAGCCTCGGACATCGCTCAGTGGGACCAACACTCAGAGGAGCACTGGCCCCGGGGGGGTTAAAATAAGATGACCCTTGAGTCTGCAGAACCCAAGGGAAAGAAAAGGGCTAGGTGGCAAATGGTAAAACCAAGGTTGGACATTGCTGGAAAAGCTTTAATCAAGGTGAACTATCAAGGGGTTCCCATTATAACCCAACCGCGTGAGGAACGCAAAATCCGGGAACATAACACCGATATGACGGAAACTAGGGCGGCAAGAGTGGAACAAAACACTAGGCGAGAGGCCGAGCCTTCCACCCTTTACCAAGTGTATAGATGCATTAAGATAACATAGCAATATAATGATATCCCAACAAGTAAATAAATGTTCCAACAAGGAACGGCTCCAATCTTCACCTGCAACTAGCAACGCTATAAGAGGGGGGCTGAGCAAAGCAGTAACATAGCCAATCAACGGTTTGCTAGGACATGGTGGGTTAGAGATTGGACATGGCAATTGGGAGGCTGACAAGCAAAAGGTAGGCATCGTAGCATTGGCATAGCAAAAGAGCGAGCAAACTAGCATAGCAAAGATAGTAGTGATTTCGAGGGTATGATCATCTTGCCTGCAAAGCTGTCAGAGTTGACTGGATCCTCAAAAGCAAACTCAATGGGCTCCTCGTTAGCGAACTCGTCTTCCGGCTCTACCCAAACAAGACAAACAAGCAACAAGGATACAATCAACCACGTGGAAGCTCAAACAATAAGATGCAATGATGGTATGCTATGCGGGATGCGATGCGGGATGCAAAATGCAAGATATGACAGGAAATGCATGAACCTGGCCTCAACTTGGAAAACCAAGTGTGCCACTGGAAACATGAGATGAAATCGCTTGAAAACGATATAAAGAACGCCGGAATCGAAGTTACGGTTTGGAAATGGCAAGCGATTCAAAATTGGCACCGGTCTGCGATTTACAGCAAGTAGGCATCTAAATGCAACGAAATGAACATGCTACAACACTCAAACATGGCATCAAAATACATGGCAGGGAAGCATTCAAGATGCTTAACAAAAGACTAGCACTGAGCTACGGCCAATTCATCCATTAACAGGTTCAAACAAGCATGGCAAAAACGCAAATGGAAAACAGATCTCAGACTTAGTGAAATTAACACTTATCTGAAATTTCAGATCATGAAGCCCTCTTCGGAGCAACAAAACAACATGCTACAGGACCTGATTATGACAAAGAAGAATATGGCATGGAGCTACTCAACAAGCTTAACAAAAGACCCTTAGTGACCTTGAGCCAAAAGGGATCACAAAATATACTAACAAGCACACGAACATAGCTAAAACATAATCAGTTTTCAGACTTAGTGAAAACTGACATATGCTGAAATATAACTCACGAAGGCATGTAAACGAGCTCGATGCACTCACTACGGTGCAAGTCATGGCAAGGCAAGCATACATCCATTAATAAGGCACAAAATGCAAGCTAGACATGGCAAGAACAATGGCATAGCATGCACGGATCAACTACAACATCACCGGCAAAATTGCAAACGAGTTGACAATCTGCCCAGATTCACCATGAAGCAAAAGTAGAGCTCGATTGACTCAATCTAGGGTGCTCCATAATTGCAAACAAAGACATGGATGGATAGAGCACTACAAGATTAACAAAACTCCTTTACTTATCATCCTCAAAAGAGGCACGGATCACTAGGAAACAGCATGAACATATGGCATCATGAACTAAATAATCCCAGACTTAGTGAAAACTACTAAGTCCCTGAAAACAGATTTACCGGGTGCCTCACTTTGAAAGCTTGCACAAGTCACCACACACATCACAAAAATGCATGGGTTGCACCTCTGGAAAGATAACAAAACCCTTAACAAAACATATGTAGAGCACCATGGCATATCATGCACACAACAATCATGGCAAAAATGACAAAAGTCTAAGATGAACTAGCAGATCTGACAATTAACTCACGAAGCCCTCTTCTAACAGCATTTCGGGCGTCAAGATGCACACAAATGAAAATCATGCAATGTAATGAAATGATGTACTCATCGAGACGAACATTTTGATATACTATATGTCCAAATCGGAGCTACGGATGCGAAGATATCATAGGTCAAAGATAGCACAAAAATTAGGGTACGGAGGGAAAAAGTCAACCCGAGGGGAAAAATCCCAGATCTGGATCTGGCCGGGCGCGGAAAACGAGGATCACCGGAGCTTCGCCGGAACAGTGCTCAGGGTCGCCGGACTTGGCGCTCTTGCCGGATCCGGTCGGGAGGAGGAGGCCGGGGAGGCCGGCGATGGCGGCGGCGAGGTTGGGAACTCCGGGCGCGGCGGGCGGCGACCCGGCGACAGAGGCGGCGGTCGCCGTCGAGGAGGCGGGCGGCGGCCGTCGGCGTCCGGTGGCGCGGGCGCCGGCAAGGGAAGGGGCAGAGGCGTCGGGCGGGCGCCTCCCGCGGGCGGTGGCGGCGAGAAGACGGGCCGCGGGGGCCGGATCTGGGCTCCCGGGCCTGGGCGGTGGGAGGCGGCGCAGGGGGCCACGTGTCGCGACAGGAGAGGGCGAGGGGGCGGCGGCGGACGTGTCCGGCGCCGGGCGGACGTGTCCGGCGCGCGGAGGAAGGGGAGACTAGGTTTAGGGGTGGATTGCACCGCGAATTTCGGAGGGGGGTGTATATATAGGCATAGAGGGAGCTAGGAGAGTCCAAATGAGGTGCGGTTTTCGGCCACGCGATCGTGATCGAACGCTCTAGATGATGGAGCAGAGTTAGGTGGGTTTTGGGCCAAATTGGAGGAGTGTTGGGCTGCAACACACACGAGGCCTTTTCGGTCCCTCGGTTAACCGTTGGAGTATCAAACGAAGTCCAAATGATACGAAACTTGACAGGCGGTCTACCGGTAGTAAACCAAGGCCGCTTGGCAAGTCTCGGTCCAATCCGGAAATGTTTAATCCCCACACACAAAAGAAAGCTAGAAATGGCCACCGGAGGAGAACGAAGCGCCGGAATGCAAAACGGACAACGGGGAAAATGCTCGAATGCATGAGATGAACATGTATGCAAATGCAATGCACATGATGACATGATATGAGAAGCATGACAATGACAACAACACACGGAGACAAAAACCCGAACCCGAGAATTAAATATAACTTAACACCGGAAACGACAAGAGTTGGAGTACAAATTGGGAAAGTTATATCCGGGGCGTTACACCGCCCCGCCGCCTCCGATGCATGGCCTCGCCGCCGTCCTCCCTCTGCACCCCGGTGCCGAAGCTCGCCTGCCCCGCCGCCGTTCGACGTTCGCCGGAGCGCCCGTGCCTCCAGCCGCGTCCCCGTCGTCCGGATCCCGCCGGCGCCGCCCTGCCATGGCCTCCTCCGCCCTCGCCGGAGTCGTCCGGCGACCTCGCCGCAACCGGCCGCCGCCCTGTCCCAGATCCGGTCGGGTGGGATGAGATCCACCCGGTCCCGAACCAAACACCTCCCACCGCGCCTGGACCGCTCCGTCCCACTCGCCTCCGTCCCGTTGACTTCCTCCGAAGGTCGAAATATCAGTCCCCAGATCCCAGTATTATTTTGCATTTTTCATCATGTCATAACTTCGTCACCGTTGCTCTGATTCGTGCGTGTAGCATATCAAAATGTTCGTCTCGACGAGTACTTCATTTCATCGCATTGCATCATTTTCATTTGAGCTCATCTTGATGCCCGAAATGTTGTTGGAAGAGGGCTATGTGATGTTAGTTTCAGATCTGTTTCAGCTTATGCACTTTTGTCATTTTTGCCATGTTTAATGTGTGCATGATATGATCCTGAGCTCTACATGTATTTTGAAGTATGCCATGTTATCTTTACAGGGGTTTATGCCATGTATTTTTGTGATCTCTGTGGTGACTAGCACAAGCATGCAAAGTAGCTTACTTAATGTTGCTAATTTCAGGGACTTAGAAATATCCTAAGTCTCGGTCCTGTCCTTATTTTTATGCCATATGTTCATGTTGCTACCTAGTGATCCATGCCTCTTTCGAGCATGATCAGTAAGGATGTTTTGTAGATATTGTGTTGCTTTATCCATCCATGTCTTTGTTTGCATTTATGGAGCACCCTAGCTTGAGTCAATCGAGCTCTACTTTTGCTATATAATGTTCCTGGCAGATTGTTAACATGTTTTGCAATGTTGCCAAGCTTGTTGTTGTTGTTGATCCGTGCATGCTATGATGTTGTTCTTGCCATGTCTAGCTTCTATGCCATGTCTACTTGCTGGGTGTATGCTTAGTTTATCATGCAATGCCTTGTGGTGAGTGCATCGAGCTCGTAAACATGCCTACTCGTTATCTGTTTTGCCATGTTCCAGTTTTTCACTAAGTCTGAATCTGTTTACGATAATTGCTATGTTCACGTGGTTGCAATTGTATTTTGTGATCCCTTTTGGCTTATGGTCAGTAAGGGACTTTTGTTGTATGCGTTGAGTAGCTTCATGCCATGCTTTGCTTTGCCATGATATGGTCCTGTAGCATGTAGTTATCTTGCTCTAAACATTGCTTCCTGATGTTAAATTCCTGACATGCTGTTAATTTCTCTAAGTCTGAAACCTGTAATCTTTTGCACTTTTGCCATGCTTGTTTGAGCTTGCTATTGAGTGAATTAGCCGTAGCTCAGTGTTCATCTTTTGTCAAGCATCTTGAGTGGATCCCTGCCATGTATTTTGTTGTTATGTTAGAGTGCTGTAGCATGTTGTTCTTGATGCATTTAGATGGTCTCGTGTTGTTAATCGCAGACCGGTGCCATATTTGTTTTGCTTGCCATTTCCAATCCGTGCATCCGATTCCGGTGATCTTTATATCGTTTTCGACCAAAATCAACTCACCTTTCCAGTGGCACTCTTGGATTTCCAAGTTGAGGCCAGGTTCAATCATTCCTTTCCGAATCTTGCATATGCATCACATATCACATCCCGCATATCATACCATGTTTGCATCATGTTGTTTGTGCATTGCATGTGGTTGATTGTGTTCCTTTTGCTTGTTGTTCTTGTTTTGGGTAGAGCCGGGAGACGAGTACGTGATCGAGGATCCCATTGAGTATGCTTACGAGGATCAAGTCAACTTAGAGAACTTTGCAGGCAAGATGACCATACCCTCGAAATCACTTCTATCTTTGCTTGCTAGATGCTCGCTCTTTTGCTATGCCTATGCTGCGATACCTACCACTTGCTTATCATGCCTCCGTATTGCCATGCAAAACCTCTAACCCACCTTGTCCTAGCAAACCATTGTTTGGCTATGTTACCGCTTTGCTCAGCCCCTCTTATAGCGTTGCTAGTTCCAGGTGAAGATTTGTAACGCCCCAAGACCGATGTGCCAGGTGTCCTCCAATTATTCGCTGTTGTTGCCTTGTCTTGTGCTTGCGTGTCATGCATTGCATACCATGTCATCATGTGCATTTCATTTGCATACATGTTCGTCTCATGCATCCGAGCATTTTCCCCGTTGTCCGTTTTGCAATCTGGCGCTTTTATGTCACCCGGTGTCCCTTTCTACCTCTTTTCATGTGCGGGTATTAAACATTTTCGGATTGGACCGATACTTGCCAAGCGGCCTGGGTTTACTACCGGTAGACCACCTGTCAAGTTTCGTACTATTTGGACTTCGTTTGATGCTCCAACGGTTAACCGAGGGACCGTAAAGGCCTCGTGTGTGTTGCAGCCCAACACCCCTCCGAAGTGGCCCAAAACCCACCTAAAACACTCTCCATCATCTAGAGCGTTCGATCACGATCGCGTGGCCGAAAACCGCACCTCATTTGGACTCTCCTAGCTCCCTCTACCTATAAATATGTGCATCTCCCCCGAAATCCGGGTCAAACCCTAGATCCAACTCTCTCCGTGCCGCCTGGCCCGTGGAGCCCATATCCGGCCCGCCCCGGGCCGCGCCAGGCCCGAGGAGATCCGAGCCGCGCCCTATCGCCGGACCTCCGCTTGGAGTTCCCCACCGCCGCCTCGTTCCTCGCCGCCGGCCACCGCACCTCGCCGCCTCTCGTCATCGCTCCGGCCACCGGAGTTCCATCGTCGCCGTGCCCTCGTCCAGGCAGTGCCCTGCACCTCCTCTTCCCCTCTTTTTCTCCCCTGCTCTCCCTCTCATCTAGGCCCGCGCCGCCGCCGCCATTGTTTTGCAGGGCCGCCGCCGAGCTCGTCGTGGGACTCCCCGACCTCGTCCGTCGCCGGATCCGGGGACCCCATGCCCGGATCTGCTCGTTCCCGGCCTTCCCCGGCCACCTCCGGCCCTCCTTGCCGCTGCCCCGCCGGCGAACGGCGCCGCCACCGCCTCTGCCTCCCTCGATCCAGGCGGGATCGAGGAGGAGGACGATGCCCTCGGCCTCGTGGGCCCTCGGCCTCCCTTTGCGGCCCAGATCTGCAGGCCCGAGTCTCCAGAAGCCCAGTTCTGGTGGTTCCGGCCCAACGTGAGCACCCCCGTCTAAGTTCCGCCCATGCGTCATTTAGTTATTTTGCGCCCTTACGTTTTTTCCCGAAATTTGCTAAGTCCCCGAGATTTCCAGATTCAAATGCCCATGTTCATCATGTTGTAACTTTGCATCCGTAACTCCGTTTTGCGCGTGTAGCGTATCAAAATGTTCGTCTCAGAGAGTACATCATTTCATCTCATTGCATGATTTTTATTTGAGCTCATCTTGATGCCCGAAATGCTGTTGGAAGAGTGCTATTTGAGTTAATTGTCAGATCTGCTACATCAAATAGCTATTTGTCATTTTTCCCATGATTAATGTGTGAATGATATGCTCCTGAGCTCCACATGTGTTTTTGTTATATGCTTTGCCATCTTTCCAGAGGTGCTATCCATGTATTTTTGTGATATGTGTGGTGACTAGCACAAGCTTGCAAAGTGGTGCATTCGTTAATGCTGATTTCAGGGACTTAGAATTTCTCTAAGTCCTTGATCTGTTTTTATCAATATGCCATATGTTCATATTGTTTTCTAGTGATCCGTGCCTCTTTTGAGGATGATCAGTAAGGATGATTTGTTAATCTTGTGGTGCTCTATCCGTCAATATCTTTGTTTGCATTTATGGAGCAGCCTAGCTTGAGTCAATCGAGCTCTACTTTTGCTATTTAGTGAATCTGAGCAGATTGTCTACTTGTTAGCGATTTTGCTGAGGATGTTGTTGTTGATCAGTGCATGCTATGTTGTTGTTCTTGCCATGTCTAGCTTATATAATGTGTATTCTTCATGGGTGTATGCTTATATTGTCATGCCTTGCCCTGTAGTGAATGCATCGAGCTCGTAAACATGCCTACTTGCTAACATATTTGCATGATCCAGTTTTTCTCTAAGTCTGTAACCTGATTATGTTTTTGCCATGTTCACATGCTTGCAATTGTATTTTCTGATCCCTTTTGGCTCAAGGTCACTAAGGGACTTTTGTTAAGATCTTTGAGTAGCTCCATGCCATGCCTTGCTTTGCCATGTTAAGTTCTTGTAGCATGTAGTTTTCATGCTCCAAAGTGTGCTACCTGATCTGAAATTCCAGGCTTGTGTTAATTTCACTAAGTCTGAAACCTGTTTACCAATTGCACTTTTGCCATGCTTGTTTGAACCTGTTAATGGATGAATTAGCCGTAGCTCAGTGTTCATCTCTTGTCAAGCATCATGATTGGATCCCTGCCATGTATTTTGTTACCATGTTTGAGTGCTGTAGCATATTTATCTTGATGCATTTAGGTGGCTACTTGCTGTTTATCGCAGACCGGTGCCATATTTGTTTTGCTTGCCATTTCCAAATCGTGCATCCAATTCCGGTGATCTTTATATCGATTTCAACCGAAATCACCTCACCTTTCCAGTGACACTCTTGGGTTTCTAAGTTGAGGCCAGGTCCAATCATTCCTTTCCAAATCATGCATATGCATCGCATACCGCATCCCGCATATCATACCTTGTTCATGTGTTGGTTTGTTTACTATGTTGTGTGCTTCTTTCCGGTGTTGCTTCTTCGGGTTGGTTCCGTTAACGTCTTTATTGTGAGGACCCGTTCGACTACGTCCGTTTGTCTTCTTCATGGACTCGTTCTTCTTCCTTGCGGGATTTCAGGCAAGATGACCATACCCTCGAAATCACTTCTATCTTTGCTTGATAGTTGCTCGCTCTTTTACTATGCCTATGTTGCGATACCTACCACTTGCTTATCATGCCTCCCATATTGTTGAACCAAGCCTCTAACCCACCTTGTCCTAGCAAACCGTTGTTTGGCTATGTTACCGCTTTGCTCAGCCCCTCTTATAGCGTTGTTAGTTGCAGGTGAAGATTGAAGTTTGTTCCTTGTTGGAACATGGAGATGTTGTTCCTTGTTGGGACATGTTTACTTGTTGGGATATCACAATATCTCTTATTTAATTAATGCATCTATATATTTGGTAAAGGGTGGAAGGCTCGGCCTTATGCCTGGTGTTTTGTTCCACTCTTGCCGCCCTAGTTTCCATCATATCGGTGTTATGTTCCCGGATTTTGCGTTCCTTACGCGGTTGGGCTATAATGGGAACCCCTTGACAGTTCGCCTTGAATAAAACTCTTCCAGCAATGCCCAACATTGGTTTTACCATTCGCCACCTAGCCTTTTATTTCCCTTGGGTTCTGCAGACTCAAGGGTCATCATTATTTTAACCCCCCGGGCCAGTGCTCCTCTGAGTGTTGGTCCAAACTAGAGTCCTGTGCAGCGCCCTCTCGGGGAAACTCGAGGTTTGGTTTTAGTTGTATGGAGAGCTCATCTGAGTGTGCCCTGAGAACGAGATATGTGCAGCTCCTATCGGGATTTGTCGGCACATTCGGGCGGTATTGCTGGTTTAGTTTTACCATTGTCGAAATGTCTTGTAGAACCGGCATGCCAAGTCTGATAGGAATGTCTCGGGAGAAGGTTTATCCTTCGTTGACTGTGAGAGCTTGTGATGGGCTAAGTTGGGACACCCCTGCAGGGATTTGAACTTTCGAATGCCGTGCCCGCGGTTATGGGCAGATGGGAATTTGTTAACATCCGGTTGTAGAAAACCTGAAGTTGACCTTAATTAAAATGCATCAATCGCGTGTGTAACCGTGATGGTCTCTTTCCGGCGAAGTCCGGGAAGTGAACACGGTGTTGGAGTTATGTTTGACGTAGGTTGTTCTAGGATCACTTCTTGAGCATAGTTTTCTCGATCGTGCTTTTGCCTTCTCTTCTCGCTCTCATTTGCGTATGTTTAGCCACCATATATGCTATGCAGCTCCACCTCATACCTTTTAACCTTCCCATAAGCTTAAATAGTCTTGATCGCGAGGGTGTGAGATTGCTGAGTCCCCGTGACTCACAGATTACTTCCAAAACCAGTTTGCAGGTGCCGATGTTACCGAGCAGGTGACACAACCAAGCTCAAGGAGGAGCTCGATGAAGATCTTGTCCTTTGTGTTGTTTAGTTCTAGTTGATCAGTAGTGGAGCCCAGTTGGGGTCGATCGGGGACCTTATCGCATTTGGGGTTCTTCTTTTATTTTGGTTCCGTAGTCGGACCTTGATTGTATTTGGATGTTGTAATGCTTTATTCATGTAATTGTGTGAAGTGGCGATTGTAAGCCAACTATGTACCCCTTTCCCTTATGTATTACATGGGTTGTGTGAAGATTACCTCACTTGCGACATTGCTTTCAATGCGGTTATGCCTCTAAGTCGTGCTTCGACATGTGGGAGATATAGCCGCATCGAGGGCGTTACAAGATTGGAGTTTGTTCCTTGTTGGAACATGTTATTGTTGAGATATCACAATATCTCTTATTTATTTAATGCATCTATATACTTGGTAAAGGGTGGAAGGCTCGGCCTTATGCCTAGTGTTTTGTTCCACTCTTGCCGCCCTAGTTTCCGTCATATCGGTGTTATGTTCCCGGATTTTGCGTTCCTTACACGGTTGGGTTATAATGGGAACCCCTTGACAGTTTGCCTTGAATAAAACTCCTCCAGCAATGCCCAACATTGGTTTTACCATTCGCCACCTAGCCTCTTTTTCCCTTGGGTTCCGCGGACTCAAGGGTCATCTTTATTAAACCCCCCGGGCCAGTGCTCCTCTGAGTGTTGGTCCAAACTAGAGCCCTTTGCAGCGCCCCCTCGGGGAAACTCGAGGTTTGGTTTTAGATGTACGGAGCGCTCATCTGAGTGTGCCCTGAGAATGAGATATGTGCAGCTCCTATCGGGATTTGTCGGCACATTCAGGCGGTGTTGCTGGACTTGTTTTACCATTGTCGAAATGTCTTGTAACCGGGATTCCGAGTCTGATCGGGTCTTCCTGGGAGAAGGAATATCCTTCGTTGACCGTGAGAGCTTGTGATGGGCTAAGTTGGGACACCCCTGCAGGGATTTGAACTTTCGAAAGCCGTGCCCGCGGTTATGGGCAGTTGGGAATTTGTTAATGTCCGGTTGTAGAAAACCTAAAGTTTATCTTAATTAAAATGCATCAACCGCGTGTGTCGCCGTGATGGTCTCTTCTCGGTGGAGTCCGGGAAGTGAACACGGTGTTGGAGTTATGCTTGACGTAGGTTGTTCTAGGATCACTTCTTGATCATAGTTTGTCGAACGTGCTTTGCCTTCTCTTCTTGCTCTCATGTGCGTATGTTAGCGACCAAATATGCTAGTCACTTGCTGCAGCTCCACCTTATACCTTTACCCTTCCTATAAGCTTAAATAGTCTTGATCGTGAGGGTGTGAGATTGCTGAGTCCCCGTGACTCACAGATACTTCCAAAACCAGTTTGCAGGTGCCGATGATACCGTGCAAGTGACGCAACCGAGCTCAAGGAGGAGCTCGATGAAGATCGTGTTCGTTATGTTGTTCCATTTCCAGTTGATCAGTAGTGGAGCCCAGTCGGGACGATCGGGGATCTGTGTAGCATTTGGGGTAGTCTTCTTTTATTTTGGTACCGTAGTCGGACCTTGATGGTATCTGGATGATGTAATGCTTTATTCATGTATTGTGTGAAGTGGCGAGTGTAAGCCAACTATGTATCCTTTTCCCTTAATGAATTACATGGGTTGTTGTGAAGATTACCTCACTTGCGACATTGCTTTCAATGCGGTTATGCCTCTAAGTCGTGCTTCGACACGTGGGAGATATAGCCGCATCGAGGGCGTTACAAGTTGGTATCATAGACTTCCCCGACTTAGGAGCCCCCCTACTTGATCGAATCGTTGGCGTTGTTGAGTCTAAAAAAAAATGTTTTGAGTCATTTAAGATTATATATATCAGAGAGTAGGACTTCTTTTTACTCCTCAGTCGCTTCGTCGCTCTGGTGAGGCATCCTGACGTAAAGTTTTGACTCTTCTCTTCTCGAATTTCACTAAAAAAATTTAGGATCACGCGGGTATCTTGGAATCGTTCCGATGGTTTTGTGACGAGAACATTGTTCTTGGTGCCTCCTGACATTTAGGGGTTGTGGCAGTGTTCAGGGGAGTTGAGCTCCGAGGTGTTGTCGTCACAATTTTATCGTTGAGATTCTGGAATACCTGAGTTTCGCAGACATCGAAAATCTCTTTTATGCAGTTGTTGGTGAGATAACCTCGACGCCACCCAGTACTGGGGTGGGAGTTCGGGAGTATTGCCATAACTCGTATAACGGATGCTTTTCGAAGGTTGAGGTAAATGATTTCCGAAGGTTTCTTGGTTATGTGTTGAAGGATGGATACAGCTGGATGTAGGATTTGTTAGTTTTGGGTGAGATATTATGCTTCCCCTGTATCCCCAACACCTGATTGCATAACTGGAAAGTTTCGGGAGTTTATAAGTGGGAATTCAAGTAGATCTTAGGATATTTTTCCGACAGATGTATGATATGAAATTGGGGTTCGACGTCTAGTGGTCCGCCTATCCACAGTTGGTTTTACAGTGGTCTCGTTGTGTCTTAAAGAGTCCTTGGCTATGCTGACTCGGGGACGCTTCGTATGTCATGTGCACTGCCTTGTACATGATGGCTTTGTACGATCGAGCCCGTGTAGGCCCCACCACAAAAACTTCGGACGAAATCTCTATCATATGTTTGTTCCGGCTTATTCTACAAGCCAATCCTTTGTTTTTGTTTGGAGTTGTGGTATTCGAGTTGCTTCGAAGTCAAATGCTGATTCCATACCTTTTCTAAGCAGTGTTCTCATATTTCTATGTGGATACTAATCCTTCTTGATCATCGAGATTGTCATTTCAATCATTTTCAACCGGTGTGTCTCTCTTCAAGTGGATCCGATCACTTCAACATTCGCAAGATCGATTATCAGTTCTTCTCAACGGTGTTTGCTTCATCCATTCCAAGTTTCCTTTATTTTCCCCCCCTCCCACCCTCTTTATTCGAGGACTAAGATTTCTTAATCAAGTATCCATTTTATTGATGGAAGTCTCTCCATTCTTATTCCTTCATGTTCTTACCCAGCGGTTCTCGTGAAGATGCTCTACTAGTTCATTATTCTTCATTCTTTTTCTTCTCCGGTGTTTTCAATTCAAGCGTTATTGATCATATCTTTTTCCTCGTTTCAAATACCTTCTCATGCCGGTACTCGTCATATTAATTCATTTCTCACTATTCAATTGTTCCGGAGTGCTCAAGATATCTAGAAGATTCGTGTTTCCACTCTGCTTTCGTTCAAGATCTTTCGAGGATGTTCTCTCATTAAAGCCTTTTAATTCAACCGGTGCAATCTATCTTCCAGGCGATCTTTTCAACGGTGTTTCTTTTGAGTGGGCCCTAACCCACAGGTCCTTTCCCAGGATCTTACCTGACTCTTCTAATCTTCCATGGAGTTACTCTCAAATTCTTTTCGAAGTTTGACGTAAGAATGAATTATCATCAGTCAAATGTCTTTCTCCAAGATCTTTCAAATTCTTTTCATCGTTGGTTCAACATTTCTAATTTTTCATTCCGGAGTGCCCCAATAATTCATGGTGGTGTTTCTCGTCGTCATTCTCTACATTTGAAGATCGAAGAAGAGTTTCTCTTTAATCTTTCTCCATTCTCTTCAAGATTCATGATGCTAGCTTTATGCCATCTTCTCATAATTGATCTCAATTATGAGAATTCTTGAGCAGTTCAGGAGTCTTTTCAGTTTGATTCTCCGGAGCCCATCATCTCAGAATTATTCTTTCTAGATTTCAGCTCTCGTTCTCCAAATCTTACCGGTGCATCATTCAAAATTTCTCTAATAAGTTCGCGATCTATTCGTCCTCATGTATCAAATCCCCTCTAGAATCTTCTTTTCGTTTTCCAATTCTTTCCGGTGATTTGTGTCTTTGCCACTTTCATTTTAATTCTTACGGTGGTTCTTCCAGGATTCTCTTGCGTTGTTATCATATAAATTCATTCGTTGTTTCAATCCTACCGGTGGTTCGTTGAAGACTTTCTCAAGTTGGAGCTATATCTATCTTAATCCTTTTCAACGAGAATAAGTAGTATGCCAAATCCATTGTTTGTCATCAATTTAAATTGGTGAAGGATAAGCATAATGTAATTCTTATTTTTGTTTCATCGGGTAAATTCAATTCCTTATTCCGGAGTGGTCCATCATATCACATTCTCGGTTCGAGATGCCTTATCTTTTATTCCGGTGTTATGAGCTTCCACTTTATCTAGTCGCAAAGTTTCTTCTAACCATTGCAAGGTTTCACTCTGTGTTTTCAACTTCTCTTTCCTTTGTTTGATCATTCTTTTGGTTACCGGAGTTCTTCATGAAGGTTATACATGATGGCTCATCAAAGATTTAATTCCTTCTCAAAGTGTTCTTTGAGATTCTTTTCAGATGAGCTCAAGTATTCTTCATCTTGATTCCGAAGTGCAATTCTTTTTAACTTTTCTTTTGAGATGGTGTTATGTCTTTATTGACAATTTCCCTTCATGTTTCATGATTCAAAAGTTGTCAGGAATGAGATATTTAAACCCATCAATCTCTTCATTGGAGTTATCGTGGGTTATGTTTCACCTAAAGCGTTCCCTAAGGACTCTTGCTATTTATGGTGCTTATAAATGACCCAAGTTCTTCATTTATCCTCCCGGTGATATAGTTTCTCCTCTCCTTGTTCATATCAATCCGATCTGTCGTTTTCCGTTAGTGGCAGGTTGTCACCTCATAATTTTGAGATGTATTCCATAAGACCATATCAAGCTTACTCTTTTCGTTGTTGGTTTTCCAACAACTCCGTTCGACCCTTCTCCTAAAGATGCTTTTAAAGCTCATTTGGGGTAGAAGATGTTGTTTTCTCCTCCGTTCATTCCTTTCCATTCTCTCATTTCTTCCAGAGGCATTGTGATGGTGCTCTCTTCAACCCATCTTCTTGTTTCGTCAAGATCATGTTCTTTTCTTGCCCATCCATTTAACCGGAGTGTTGTGGCCTTTTGCTCAAGTTCTTTTCGTATCAAGCCTTGCATCTCTTTTCAACCGGAGTGCTGTCTGAGATCTTTCTTACCCCTTGTTCCATTCATTCAATAGTTCCGGAGGCAGTATGTTGTGATTTCATCAAGTATCTTCTCATCTTACCAAGTTCTTATTTAATTCCTTTTCTTTTCAATCGGAGTGCTGCCCGAAGTTGTTCTTCCTTGTTCCTCTTTTCTAACGGAGTGTTTTCAACTTCGTTCATCTCCGTTGTATTCTTTTCTCGAAATGGCTTAACCTTTTCAAGGTTCTTTGGTTTCACTCATTGGTGAAAGAAGCAACTTAGTTTTACCTTTTCTCTTTCTCTTCCGTTTTCCCTCCCATGCCATTCTAGATCTCGGGACAAGATCCTCTCGTAGTGGTGGAGTGTTGTAACGCCCCGAGACCAATGTGCCAGGTGTCCTCCAGTTATTCGTTGTTGTTGCCTTGTCATTACTTGCGTGTCATGCTTTCCATATCATGTCATCATGTGCATTTCATCTGCATACATGTTCATCTCATGCATCCGAGCATTTTTCCCCGTTGTCTGTTTTGCAATCCGGCGCTCCTATGTCATCCGGTGTCCCTCTCTACCTCTTTTCGTGTGCTGGTGTTAAACATTTTCGTATTGGACCGAGACTTGTCATGCGGCCTTGGTTTACTACCGGTAGACCGCCTGTCAAGTTTCGTGCCATTTGGACTTCGTTTGATACTCCAACGGTTAACCGAGGGACCAAAAAGGCCTCGTGTGTGTTGCAGCCCAACACCCTCCAAAGTGGCCCAAAACCCACCTAAACCCCTTACATCATCTAGGCCGTTCGATCACGATCGCGTGGCCGCAAATCGCACCTCATTTGGACTCTCCTAGCTCCCTCTACCTATAGATATGTGGCCTCCCCTGAAATTTTCGCGGATGAAACCCTAACCTCCTCCTCCACACGCCGCCGGACATGTCTGCCCGGCGGCCGGACACGTCCAACCGCCCGCCGCAGCGAATCGCGCGCTGCCACCTGTCCACCGCCGCCGTTCCACCGCCGCCGGCCCGCGGAGCCCGTCGCGGGCCCGCGCGGGCCCAGATCCGCGCCGCCGCATGGCCGGTCGCCGCCTCCTCGCACGTCTCGCCACCCCGCCACCACCGACCATCGCCGGAGAGTTCTCGCCGCCCCGCCGCCTCCGACGCATGGCCTCGCCGCCGTCCTCCCTCTGCACCCCGGCGCCGAAGCTCGCCTGCCCCGCCGCCGTTCGACGTTCGCCGGAGCGCCCGCGCCTCCAGCCGCGTCCCCGTCGTCCGGATCCCGCTGGCGCAGCCCTGCCATGGCCTCCTCCGCCCTCGCTGGAGTCCTCCGGCGACCTCGCCGCAACCGGTCGCCGCCCTGTCCCAGATCCGGCCGGGTGGGATGAGATCCACCCGGTCCCGAACCAAACACCTCCCACCGCGCCTGGACCGCTCCGTCCTGTTGACTTCCTCCGAAGGTCGAAATATCTCTAAGTCCCCAGATCCCAGTATTATTTTGCATTTTTCATCATGTCATAACTTCGTCACCGTTGCTCCGATTCGTGTGTGTAGCATATCGAAATGTTCGTCTCGACGAGTACTTCATTTCATCGCATTGCATCATTTTCATTTGAGCTCATCTTGATGCCCGAAATGTTGTTGGAAGAGGGCTATGTGATGTTAGTTTTAGATCTGTTTCAGCTTATGCACTTTTGTCATTTTTGCCATGTTTAATGTGTGCATGATATGATCCTGAGCTCTACATGTATTTTGAAGTATGCCATGTTATCTTTACAGGGGTGTATGCCATGTATTTTTGTGATATCTGTGGTGACTAGCACAAGCATGCAAAGTAGCTTACTTAATGTTGCTGATTTCAGGGACTTAGAAATATTCTAAGTCTCGGTCCTGTCCTTATTTTTATGCCATATGTTCATGTTGCTACCTAGTGATCCATGCCTCTTTCGAGCATGATCGGTAAGGATGTTTTGTAGATATTGTGTTGCTTTATCCATCCATGTCTTTGTTTGCATTTATGGAGCACCCTAGCTTGAGTCAATCGAGCTCTACTTTTGCTATATAATGTTCCTGGCAGATTGTTAACATGTTTTGCAATGTTGCCAAGCTTGTTGTTGTTGTTGATCCGTGCATGCTATGATGTTGTTCTTGCCATGTCTAGCTTCTATGCCATGTCTACTTGCTGGGTGTATGCTTAGTTTATCATGCAATGCCTTGTGGTGAGTGCATCGAGCTCGTAAACATGCCTACTCGTTATCTGTTTTGCCATGTTCCAGTTTTTCACTAAGTCTGAATCTGTTTACGATAATTGCTATGTTCACGTGGTTGCAATTGTATTTTGTGATCCCTTTTGGCTTATGGTCAGTAAGGGACTTTTGTTGTATGCGTTGAGTAGCTTCATGCCATGCTTTGCTTTGCCATGATATGGTCCTGTAGCATGTAGTTATCTTGCTCTAAACATTGCTTCCTGATGTTAAATTCCTGACATGCTGTTAATTTCTCTAAGTCTGAAACCTGTAATCTTTTGCACTTTTGCCATGCTTGTTTGAGCTTGCTATTGAGTGAATTAGCCGTAGCTCACTGTTCATCTTTTGTCAAGCATCTTGAGTGGATCCCTGCCATGTATTTTGTTGTTATGTTAGAGTGCTGTAGCATGTTGTTCTTGATGCATTTAGATGGTCTCGTGCTGTTAATCGCAGACCGGTGCCATATTTGTTTTGCTTGCCATTTCCAATCCGTGCATCCGATTCCGGTGATCTTTATATCGTTTTCGACCGAAATCAACTCACCTTTCTAGTGGCACTCTTGGATTTCCAAGTTGAGGCCAGGTTAAATCATTCCTTTCCAAATCTTGCATATGCATCACATATCACATCCCGCATATCATACCATGTTTGCATCATGTTGTTTGTGCATTGCATGTGGTTGATTGTGTTCCTTTTGCTTGTTGTTCTTGTTTTGGGTAGAGCCGGGAGACGAGTACGTGATCGAGGAGCCCGTTGAGTACACTTACGAGGATCAAGTCAACTCAGAGAACTTTGCAGGCAAGATGACCATACCCTCGAAATCACTTCTATCTTTGCTTGCTAGATGCTCGCTCTTTTGCTATGCCTATGCTGCGATACCTACCACTTTCTTATCATGCCTCCCATATTGCCATGCCAAACCTCTAACCCACCTTGTCCTAGCAAACCATTGTTTGGCTATGTTACCGCTTTGCTCAGCCCCTCTTATAGCGTTGCTAGTTGCAGATGAAGATTGGAGTTTGTTCCTTGTTGGCACATGTTATTGTTGGGATATCACAATATCTCTTATTTATTTAATGCATCTATATACTTGGTAAAGGGTGGAAGGCTCGGTCTTATGCCTGGTGTTTTGTTCCACTCTTGCCGCCCTAGTTTCCGTCATATCGTTGTTATGTTCCCGGATTTTGCGTTCCTTACACGGTTGGGTTATAATGGGAACCCCTTGACAGTTCGCCTTGAATAAAACTCCTCCAGCAATGCCCAACATTAGTTTTACCATTCGCCACCTAGCCTCTTTTTCCCTTGGGTTCCACGGACTCAAGGGTCATCTTTATTAAACCCCCCGGGCCAGTGCTCCTCTGAGTGTTGGTCCAAACTAGAGCCCTTTGCAGCGCCCCCTCGGGGAAACTCGAGGTTTGGTTTTAGTTGTACGGAGCACTCATCTGAGTGTGCCCTGAGAATGAGATATGTGCAGCTCCTATCGGGATTTGTCGGCACATTCGGGCGGTGTTGCTGGACTTGTTTTACCATTGTCGAAATGTCTTGTAACCGGGATTTCGAGTCTGATCGGGTCTTCCTAGGAGAAGGAATATCCTTCGTTGACCATGAGAGCTTGTGATGGGCTAAGTTGGGACACCCCTGCAGGGATTTGAACTTTCGAAAGCCGTGCCCGTGGTTATGGGCATATGGGAATTTGTTAATGTCCGGTTGTAGAAAACCTAAAGTTTATCTTAATTAAAGTGCATCAACCGCGTGTGTCGCTGTGATGGTCTCTTCTCGGCGGAGTCCGGGAAGTGAACACGGTGTTGGAGTTATGATTGACGTAGGTTGTTCTAGGATCACTTCTTGATCATAGTTTCTCGAACGTGCTTTGCCTTCTCTTCTCACTCTCATTTGCGTATGTTAGCCACCAAATATGCTAGTCGCTTGCTGCAGCTCCACCTTATACCTTTACCCTTCCTATAAGCTTAAATAGTCTTGATCGCGAGGGTGTGAGATTGCTGAGTCCCCGTGACTCACAGATACTTCCAAAACCAGTTTGCAGGTGCCGATGATACCGTGCAGGTGACGCAACCGAGCTCAAGGAGGAGCTCGATGAAGATCGTGTTCGTTATGTTGTTCCGTTTCCAGTTGATCAGTAGTGGAGCCCAGTCGGGACGATCGGGGATCTGTGTAGCATTTGGGGTAGTCATCTTTTATTTTGGTACCGTAGTCGGACCTTGATGGTATCTGGATGATGTAATGCTTTATTCATGTATTGTGTGAAGTGGCGAGTGTAAGCCAACTATGTATCCTTTTCCCTTAATGAATTACATGGGTTGTTGTGAAGATTACCTCACTTGCGACATTGCTTTCAATGCGTTTATGCCTCTAAGTCGTGCTTCGACACGTGGGAGATATAGCCGCATCAAGGGCGTTACACTTCTACCCACTTAGTAACGTAATCAACAACAACTAAAATATGTTCATATCCATTAGAGGCAGGAAAAGGTCCCATATAATCAAAGCCCCAAACATCAAATGGTTCAATAACAGGTGAATAATTCATAGGCATTTCTTGACGTCTACTAATATTACCAATTCTTTGACATTCATCACAAGATAGGACAAACTTACGGGCATCCTTGAAGAGAGTAGGCCAATAAAAACCGGATTGCAATACCTTATGTGCAGTTCTATCTCCCGCGTGGTGTCCTCCATAAGTTTCGGAGTGGCACTTGCGTAGGATCTGTTCTTGTTCATGCTCAGGTACACAACGTCTAATAACACCATCTACTCCTTATTTATAAAGATGTGGGTCATCCCAAAAGTAATGTCTCAAATCATAGAAGAACTTTTTCTTTTGTTGGTATGTGAAGCTAGGTGGTATGAATTTAGCAACAATGTAATTAGCATAATCAGCATACCAAGGAGTACTACGAGAAGTACTTATGACATTTAATTGTTCATCAGGAAAGCTATCATCAATAGGTAGTGGGTCATCAAGAACATTCTCTAACCTAGATAAGTTGTCTGCAATGGGGTTCTCAGCTCCTCTTCTATCAACAATATGTAAATCAAATTCTTGTAGCAAGAGAACCCATCTAACAAGTCTAGGTTTAGCATATTTCTTCTCCATAAGATATTTAATAGCAGCATGATCAGTGTGGATAGTTACTTTAGAATCAACAATATAAGGTCTGAACTTATCACAAGCAAATACAACTGCTAAAAGTTCTTTTTCAGTAGTAGCATAATTTCTTTGAGCATTGTGTAGAGTCTTACTAGCATAATGGATAACATTTAATTTCTTATCAACTCTTTGCCCTAGAACAGCACCTACAGCATAATCGCTAGCATCACACATAATTTCAAAGGGTAAATTCCAATCAGGTGGCTAAACAATAGGTGTAGAGACTAATGCTTTCTTAAGTATTTCAAATGCTTCTACACAATCATCATCAAAGACAAATGGTATATCTTTTTGTAATAAATTAGTCAGAGGCTGAGAAATTTTTGAGAAGTCCTTAATGAACCTCCTATAAAATCCGGCGTGACCAAGGAAACTTCTTATACCTTTGATGTCCTTAGGACATGGCATCTTTTCAATAGCATCAACCTTGGCTTTATCAACTTCAATACCTCTTTCAGAAACTTTATGCCCCAAGACAATACCCTCATTAACCATAAAGTGGCACTTTTCTCAATTCAAGACAAGATTAGTTTATTCACATCTCTGCAAAATTCGATCAAGATTGCTCAAGCAATCATCAAAAGAAGATCCATAGATGGAAAAATCGTCCATGAAAACCTCACAAATCTTTTCACAAAAGTCAGAGAATATAGCCATCATGCATCTTTGAAAGGTAGTAGGTGCATTACATAAACCAAAAGGCATACGTCTATAAGCAAAAGTACCAAAAGGGCATGTAAAAGTAGTCTTTCATTGATCTTTAGCCGACACAGGTATTTGAGAGAAACCAGAATAACCATCTAGAAAGCAGTAATGTGTATGTTTGCATAATCTTTCTAGCATTTGATCGATAAAAGGTAAGGGGTAATGATCTTTCTTAGTAGCCTTATTTAATTTGCGGAAATCAATTACCATCCTATAACCTGTAATAATTCTTCGTGGAATCAATTCATCTTTATCATTAGGAACAACAGTAATACCTCCCTTCTTAGGGACACAATGAACAGGACTTACCCACTGACTATCAGCAGCGGGATAAATTATACCTACCTCCAGAAGCTTTAGTATTTCTTTTCTTACCACTTCTTTCATTTTAGGATTCAGACATCGTTGAGGATCACGAACTGGTTTGGCATCTGCTTCCAAATTTATTTTATGTTGACATAGAGTGGGACTAATGCCCTTAAGATCATCAAGAGTATATCCAATAGCAGCATGGTGCTTCTTCTTCTTCATGCTCTGAAAGGTTAGCACTAATAATAACAGGATATATCTTCTTTTCATCAAGATAAGCATATTTAAGATTATCAGGCAACGGTTTAAGCTCAAACACGGGATCACTGTTAGGTGGAGGGGGATCCCCTAGGATTTCAACAGGCAAATTGTGTTTCAGAATAGGTTCCTGTTTAAAGAATACTTCATCTATTTCCCTTCTTTCATTCATAAACATATCATTCTCATGGTCTAGCAAATATTGTTCTAAAGGATCACTAGGAGGTACGGCAATAGAAGCAAGACCAATAATTTCATCCTTACTAGGCAATTCTTCTTCACGGTGTTGTTTACTAAATTTAGAGAAATTAAATTCACGAGTCATATCATCCAAGCCAATAGTAACAACATTCTTTTCGCAGTCTATCTTAGCATTAACAGTGTTCAAGAAGGGTCTACCAAATATAATGGGACAAAAGCTATCTTGTGGGGAACTAAGAACAAGAAAATCAGCAGGATATTTAGTTTTCCCGCACAAGACTTCAACATCTCTAACAATTCCCACTGCTGAAATAGTATCTCTATTAGCAAGTTTAATTGTGACATCAATATCTTCTAACTCAGCAGGTGCAATTTCATGCTTGATTTCTTTATACAAGTCATAAGGTATAACACTAACACTAGCACCCATCTCACATAAGCCATGATAACAATGTTCTCCAATTTTAACAGAAATAACAGGCATGCCTACCACAGGTCTATGTTTATCTTTAGCACAAGGTTTAGCAATTCTAGCAGTTTCACCGCAGAACTGAATAACATGCCCATCAATATTATCACACAAGAGATCTTTAACAATAGCAACATTAGGTTCAACTTTAACTTGTTCAGGAGGTATATAAGTTCTAATATTTCTTTTGCGAACCACAGTTGAAGCTTTAGCATGATCCTTTATTCTAACAGGGAAAGGTGGTTTCTCAACATAAGAAATAGGAACAATAGGATCATTATAAGTGATAGTCTTTTCTTCAACTTTAATAGGTGCAGATACTTTTACTTCTATGGGAGGATGATATTTAAACCACTTCTCCTTTGGGAGATCAACATAAGTAGCAAAAGATTCACAGAAAGAAGCTACTATCTCAGAATCAAGTCCATATTTAGTGCTAAACTTACGGAAAATATCGGTATCCATAAAAGATTTAACACAATCAAACTTAGGTGTCATACCTGACTCCTTACCTTTGTCGAGATCCCAATCTTCAGAGTTGCATTTAATTCTATCCAATAAATCCCATCTAAATCCAATAGTCTTCATCATAAAAGAGCCAGTACAAGAAGTATCGAGCATGGTGCGATTATTTTCAGAAAGCCGAGCATAATTTTTTTGAAGAATTGTTTCTCTTGGGAGCTCATGATTGGGGCATGAATATAACATTGATTTAAGCCTCCCCAATCTTGAGCGATGCTTTCTCCTTCGCGAGGCCAAAAATTATATATATAATTGCGATCACGATGAACAAGATGCATAGGGTAATACTTTTGATGAAATTCCAATTTCAATCTTCTATAGTTCCATGATCTCGTATCATCACATAGCCTATACCATATCAATGCGTCTCCCTTCAAAGATAAAGGGAAGACCTTCTTCTTAGCAACATCATCGGGTATACCTGCAAGCTTAAATAATCCACAAACTTCATCCACATATATTAGGTGTTCATCAGGATGCTTTGTTCCATCTCCTGTAAAAGGATTAGCTAGCAGTTTTTCTATCATACCCTAAGGATACTCATAAGGAATTTCATTTTCAATAGGTTCAGTAGGTTGAGGAGCAACTCTTTGCTCTACTGGTTGGGGTGAAGATACCCCGAACAAGCCCCTCAGAGGATTACTTTCCATAGTAACAAGTGACAGTAAATTTCAGCACACTATATAAATTTTTCCTTAACAAATTCCACCTACCAAAGTTGCTTCACTCCCCGGCAACGGCGCCAGAAAAGAGTCTTGATGACCCACAAGTATAGGGGATCTATCGTAGTCCTTTCGATAAGTAAGAGTGTCGAACCCAACGAGGAGCACAAGGAAATGATAAGTGGTTTTCAGCAAGGTATTCTCTGCAAGTACTGAAATAAGTGGTAACAGATAGTTTTGTGATAAGATAATTTGTAACGAGCAACAAGTAACAAAAGTAAATAAAGTGCAGAAAGGTGGCCCAATCCTTTTTGTAGCAAAGGACAAGCCTGGACAAACTCTTATATAAGGAAAAGCGCTCCCGAGGACACATGGGAATATCGTCAAGCTAGTTTTCATCACATTCATATGATTCGTGTTCGGTACTTTGATAATTTGACATGTGGGTGGATCGGTGCTTGGGTGCTGTTCTTACTTGAACAAGCATCCCACTTATGATTAACCTCTATTGCAAGCATCCACAACTACAACAAAAGTATTAAGGTAAACCTAACCATAGCATGAAACATATGGATCCAAATCAGCCCCTTACGAAGCAATGCATAAACTAGGGTTTAAGCTTGTGTCACTCTAGCAACCCATCATCTACTTATTACTTCCCAATGCCTTCCTCTAGGCCCAAATAATGGTGAAGTGTTATGTAGTCGACGTTCACATAACACCACTAGAGGCTAGACAACATACATCTCATCAAAATATCAAACGAATACCAAATTCACATGACTACTAATAGCAAGACTTCTCCCTTGTCCTCAAGAACAAACGTAACTACTCACAAAGCATATTCATGTTCATCATCAGAGGGGTAATAATATGCATAAAGGATCTGAACATATGATCTTCCACCAATTAAACCAACTGGCATCAACTACAAGGAGTAATTAACACTACTAGCAACCTACTAGCACCAATCCCGGACTTGGAGACAAGAATTGGATACAAGAGATGAACTAGGGTTTTAAGATGAGATGGTGTTGATGAAGATGTTGATGGAGATTGCCCTCTCCCGATGAGAGGAGCATTGGTGATGACGATGGCGATGATTTCCCCCTCTGGGAAGGAAGTTTCCCCGGCAGAACAGCTCTGCCGGAGCCCTAGATTGGTTCCGCCAAGGTTCCTCCTCGTGGCGGCGGAGTTTCGTCCCGAAAGGTTGCTTCTAGTTTTTTTTCTCGACGAAAGACTCCATATAACAGAAGATGGTCATCGGAGAGCCACCAGGGGGCCCACGAGGTAGGGGGCGCGCCCCCCACCCTCGTGGACAGGGTGTGGCCCCCCTAGTCTTCATCTTTGGCGAGGATTTTTCATTATTTATTATAAGGTATTCCGTGGAGTTTCAGGACTTTTGGAGTTGTGCAGAATAGGTCTCTAATATTTGCTCCTTTTCCAGCCCAGAATTCCAGCTGCCGGCATTCTCCCTCCTTATGTAAACCTTGTAAAATAAGAGAGAATAGCCATCAGTATTGTGACATAATATGAAATAACAGCCCAGAATGCAATAAATATTGATATAAAAGCATGATGCAAAATGGACGTATCAGGGTCCACGAAGAAGCAACCTTGTCTATCCCACCATGGCCATCGCCCGAAGGACTTGCCTCACTAGTGGTAGATCTTCACGAAGTAGGCGATCTCCTTGCCCTTACAAACTCCTTGGTTCAACTCCACAATCTTATCGGAGGCTCCCAAGTGACACCTAGCCAATCTAGGAGACACTACTCTCCAAGAAGTAACAAATGGTGTGTTGATGATGAACTCCTTGCTCTTGTGCTTCAAATGATAGTCTCTCCAATACTCAACTCTCTCTCACAGGATATGGATTTGGTGGAGAGAAGATTTGAGTGGAAAGCAACTTGGTGAAGGCTAGAGATCAAGATTCATATGGTAAGAGTGGAATATCTTGGCCTCAACACAAGTGTAGGTGGTTCTCTCTCATAAAAAGGTAAGTTGGAAGTGTAGGTTCGTTTTGATGGCTCTCTCTTCGAATGAAGAGGTGGTGGAGGGGTATATATAGCCTCCACACAAAATCTAACCGTTACACACAACTTGCCAATCTCGGTGAGACTGAATTGATAAACTCGGTCGGACCGATTCAGCAAAGCTAGTGACCGTTAGGGTTTTCGGTGGGACCGACATGCAACTAGGTAGGACCAATATGGTTAGGGTTAGGGCATAACGTAATCTCAGTGAGACCGATTACACAAACTCGGTGAGACCGATTTTGGTAATAAGCTAACCAGAGAGTTGGTCAGGTAAACTCGGTGGGACCGATTCGCTCATTTCGGTGAGACCGAAATGTTACAAAAGGGAAACAGAGAGTTTACATTGCAATCTCGGTGGGACCGATCGCTCATCTCGGTGGGACCGAAATGTTACGAAGGGAAACAGAGACATTACAATCCCATCTCGGTGAGACCGAGATCCCTATCGGCGAGACCAATTTGCCTAGGGTTTATGGCAGTGGCTATGACATTTGAACTCGGTGGTGCCGGATAGAAAGAATCGGTGGGGCCGAGTTTGACATTTGGTTTAGGTCATATGTGGATGTGAGAAAGTAGTTGAGGGTTTTGGAGCATATCACTAAGCACTTTGAGCAAGAGCCTCATTAAGCAACACCTCATCCCTCCTTGATAGTATTGGCTTTTCCTATAGACTCAATGTGATCTTGGATCACTAAAATAGAAAATTTAGAGTCTTGAGCTTTGAGCTTGAGCCAATCCTTTTGTCCTTATCATTTTGAGGGGTCCACTTTTCTCATCAATGCCATGCCAATCATTGAGCTTTCCTGAGATATTAATCTTGAAATGGCATTAGCTCAATGAGCTATATGTTGTTAGGAATTACCAAAACCACCTAGGGATAGTTGCACTTTCAGAAGCGTGTCATGGCAAACGAAACAGTAGTAAGTTGCATGGCAATATATCTCGGAATGGCTATGGAAATGCCATGGTAGGTAGGTATGGTGGCTGTTTTGAGGAAGGTATATGGTGGGTGTATGATACCGCCGAAAAGTGTGCGGTATTAGAGAGGCTAGCAATGGTGGAAGGATGAGAGTGCGTATAATCCATGGACTCAATATTAGTCATAAAGAACTCATATACTTGTTGCAAAAATCAACAAGTTATCAAAGCAAAGTATTATGCGCATGCTCCTAGGGGGATAGATTGGTAGGAAAATACCATCGCTCGTCCCCGACCGCCACTCATAAGGAAGACAATCATAAATAAATCATGCTCCGACTTCATCACATAACGGTTCACCATACGTGCATGCTACGGGAATCACAAACTTTAACACAAGTATTTCTCAAATTCATAACCACTCAACTAGCATGACTCTAATATCACCATCTTCATATCTCAAAACAATTATCAAGCATCAAACTTCTCATAGTATTCAACACAGTCATAAGATTTATTTTTTACTAATCTTGGATGCCTATCACTTTAGGACTAATTTTTATGATTAAAGCAAATTTCCATGCTGTTTTGTAGGACTCTCAAAATAATATAAGTGAATCATGAGAGAACAAATAGTTTATATAAAACAAATCCACCACCATGCTCTAAAAGATATAAGTGAAGCACTAAAGCAAAAACTATATAGCTCAAAAGATATAAGTGAAGCACATAGAGTATTCTAATAAATTCCGAATCATGTGTGTCTCTCTCAAAAGGTGTGTACAACAAGGATGATTGTTGTAAACTAAAAAGCAAAGACTCAAATCATGCAAGACGCTCCAAGCAAAACACATATCATGTGGTGAATAAAAATATAGCTCCAAGTAAAGTTACCGATGGACGAAGACGAAAGAGGGGATGCCTTCCGGGGCATCCCCAAGCTTTGGATTTTTGGTGTCCTTAGATTACCTTGGGGTTCCATGGGCATCCCCAAGCTTAGGCTCTTGCCACTCCTTGTTCCATAATCCCTCAAATCTTTACCCAAAACTTGAAAACTTCACAACACAAAACTCAAAATAGAAAATCTCATGAGCTCCGTTAGCGAAAGAAAACAAAACACCACTTCAAGGTACTGTAATGAACTCATTCTTGATTTATGTTGGTGTTAAACTTACTGCATTCCAACTTCTGTATGGTTTATAAACTCTTTTACTAGCCATAGATTCATCAAAATAAGCAAACAACACACGAAAAACAGAATCTGTCAAAAACAGAACAATCTGTAGTAATCTGTAGCTAACGCAAACTTATGGAACCCCAAAAATTCTAAAATAAATTGCTGGACGTGAGGAATTCATCTATTAATCATCTTCAAAAATAATTAACTAAATATCACTCTCCAATAAAAAATGGAAGCAATTCTCGTGAGCGCTAAAGTTTCTGTTTTTACAGCAAGATCAAAAAGACTTTCCCTAAGTCTTCCCAACGGTTCTACTTGGCACAAACACTAATTAAACACAAAAAAACACAACCAAAACAGAGGCTAGATAAATTATTTATTACTAAATAGGAGCAAAAAGCAAGGAATAAAAATAAAATTGGGTTGCCTCCCAACAAGCGCTATCGTTTAACGCCCCTAGCTAGGCATAAAAGTAAGGATAGATCTAGGTATTGCCATAATAATAGGATAGATCACGAAAACTCATTCCATATTCTCTACGTTCAGTAGCAAGTTTTCTTTGAGACAAGCGAAAGTAATCAAAAGGGCTAAATTTAATGGGATAGAAGTCCCCAAGATCAATTTTGGGAGGTATAGATTCCTCCTTTGGCCCTTCATATTGCACAACCAATTCATCATTATAAGCATTCTTTTGAAAAAACTTCGTGAGCATGTACTCGAGAGAATATCCTAGCTCATTATTTCGAATAGCAAAATCATTATTAAGTTCAGAAATTCTATCAACTAGAACATTGGTAGGAACTTTTGTTCTAAGGTTCTCATTAAAAGCAACATAGTCTAAAGATTGAAAACACATTATTTCCTCTTGATCAAAGAGGATTGCCTCTATGGGAGGGCGACTAGTGTCCACCCTATAGTGCGCAAAGATTTCTTTGGCCTCTTTTATTATAAATCTGAACTCATGAGCCAAAAAGATAGTAGCGGCACGCTTAACAGAAGAATGCTCAATATTAGAAACTTCTAGAAAAATCCTTTGTATGCAAGGATGCATGTGCATAAATTGCCTTTCAAGTTCAACTACAAGCATGGCGATAGCATCCGCAAGACTACTAGTTCTATGAAGAATATAACTACCCATAGAAGGCAAAGCACCGGCACAAGTAAAGAAATCTTGGATAACTCCTTTTCGAATAATATTACCACTACCGATTCAGAATTTTTTTGTATGTAAGATAGGGGGTTCTTCAGCAGGAGCATCAGAATTTTCCATGTTATTATTATTGTCCATATTGACAATAATTTCCCCAATTTCAGACATAACGGCAGAAAGTGCGAGGAGCAAAAGAAAGAGGGAGGCGAACAGAAAAGAGAGGGCGAATAAAACGGCAATGGTGAAGTGGGGGAGAGGAAAACGAGAGGCAAATGGCAAATAATGTAATGCGAGGGATAAGAGTTTATGATGGGTACTTGGTATATCTTGACTTGTGCGTAGACTCCCCGGCAATGGTGCCAGAAATGGCTCGTTGCGGGGAGTCAAATCTTGACTTGACTTGGCGCGAATCTCCCCGACAACGGCACCAGAAATCCTTCTTGCTACCTCTTGAGCACTGCGTTGTTTTTCCCTTGAAGAGGAAAGGGTGATGCAGTAAAGTAGCGTAAGTATTTCCCTCAGTTTTTGAGAACCAAGGTATCAATCCAGTAGGAGATCACGCTCGAGTCCCACACACCTACACAAACAAATAAGAACCTCGCAACCAACGCGATAAAGGGGTTGTCAATCCCTTCACGGTCACTTACGAGAGTGAGATCTGATAGATATGATAAGATAATATTTTTGGTATTTTTATGATAAAGAGAAATAAAGATGCAAAGTAAAATAAACGACAATAGAAATAGCTAAGTGTTGGAAGATTAATATGATGGAGGATAGACCCGGGGGCCATAGGTTTCACTAGTGGCTTCTCTCAAGAGCATAAGTATTACGACGGGTAAACGAATTACTGTCGAGCAATTGATAGAATTGAGCATAGTTATGAGAATAGCTAGGTATGATCATGTATATAGGCATCACGTCCGTGACAAGTAGACCGAAACGATTCTGCATCTACTACTATTACTCCACACATCGACCGCTATCCAGCATGCATCTAGAGTATTAAGTTCATAAGAACAGAGTAATGCTTTAAGTAAGATGACATGATGAAGAGGGATAAACTCATGCAATATGATATAAACCCTATCTTTTTATCCTCGGTGGCAACAATACAATACGCGCCTTGCTGCCCCTGCTGTCATTGGGAAAGGACACCGCAAGATTGAACCCAAAGCTAAGCATTTCTCCCATTGCAAGAAAGATCAATCTAATAGGCCAAACCAAACTGATAATTTGAAGAGACTTGCAAAGATAACCAATCATACATAAAAGAATGCAGAGGAGATTCAAATATTGTTCATACATAAACTTGATCATAAACCCACAATTCATCGGATCTTGACAAACACACCATAAAAGAAGATTACATCGAATAGATCTCCAAGAAGATCGAGGAGAACTCTGTATTGAGATCCAAAGAGAGAGAAGAAGCCATCTAGCTAATAACTATGGACCCGAAGGTCTGAGGTAAACTACTCACACATCATCGGAGAGGCTATGGTGTTGATGTAGAAGCCCTCCGTGATCAATGCCCCCTTCGACGGAGCGCCGGAAAAGGCCCCAAGATGGGATCTCACGGGTACAAAAGGTTGTGGCGGTGGAAATAGGGTTTTGGCTCCGTGTCTGATGTTTCCAGGGTATATGGGTATATATAGGAGGAAGAAATACGTCGGTGGAGAAACGAGGGGCCCACGAGGGTGGAGGGCGCGCCTGGGGGAGGTGGGCGCGCCCCCTGCCTTGTGCCTTCTTTGTTGATTGCTTTACGTAGACTCCAAGTCCTCTGGATCACGTTTGTTCGGAAAATCACATTCCCGAAGGTTTCATTCCGTTTGGACTCCGTTTGATATCCTTTTCCTTCAAAACACTGAAATAGGCAAAAAACAGCAATTTGGGCTGGGCCTCCGGTTAATAGGTTAGTCCCAAAAATAATATAAAAGTGTATAATAAAGCCCATTAAACATCCAAAACAAAATATAATATAGCATGAAACAATTAAAAATTATAGATACGTTGGAGACGTATCAACCCATAGTCAGGCACACCACCACGCTTTCACCCTTTGCACAGTGAGACCCGGGGCCACTTGTCTGCTGTCCGTCGACACCAACACTGGTGGGGACGTGACACTCCCCCCCTGAGATGCAGACTCCTCCAACAGTGAAGCCATCGGAAAACGAGCCTGAAGAACATAATAATCTTCCCGGGTTGTATGATCTGCAGCAATGCCATGCCATGAACCTTTGATCTGAGGGATTGCTGAGTTAACTTTCTTTACCATGCGTCGTTCGAGAATCGCTTTGGGCTGCAATGTAACAGCGGACAAATCTGGTGGCTCGAGCAAGTCTGCAAACACTGGAGAGTAGTTTGCAGTAAATGGCTTCAATTGGGAAACATGAAAGACGGGATGTATGAGGCTAGCAGCCGGAAGATCCAAACGATAAGCAGTAGCACCAATTCTTTCAGTGACACGAAATGGACCAAAGAACTTCATTGCGAGCTTGTGACGGGCGGTTGACCATCGAAGATTGTGCATAAGGTTGGAGTTTGAGCAGAACTTCCTCGCCAACAACAAATTCCCTATCCATACGATGCTTATCAGCCTGTGACTTAATTCTCTGCTGAGCACATAAGAGATGGTCACGTAACAGAGCCAAAAAATCTTCACGGTCTACTGCTAGCTCTGCCAAGGAAGCAGATAAAGCTCCAGTGTCAATCGACATAGTATCAATATTAGGATCAATGCCATATAATGCCTTAAAAGGAGTGCTGCCAAGCAACATGTGGTAAGAGGAATTATACCAAAACTCTCCCATTGGTAACCAGCGTTTCCACCTTGTCGGGCTGTCATGAACGGCACAACGTAGATACTGTTCTAAGCACTGGTTAACACACTCCGTTTGCCCGTCCATTTGGGGATGATAGGCCGTCGAGTAGCATAACTTGGTGCCTATCTCCTTGAAGAGCTTCCTCCAAAAAGAACTGGTAAACACCTTATCTCGGTCGGAAACAATAGATGCTGGAACTCCATGAAGGCGAACCACATTATCAATGAAAGCCGTGGCTACAGACTGAGCTGTATAGGGGTGTTTCAGAGGAAAGAAGTGAGCATATTTGGTGAGTCGATCCACCACCACTAGGATTACCTCAAATCCTTCTGATTTCGGAAGCCCATCTATGAAATCCATGGTAATGTCCTTCCAAGGACGCGTAGGCACTGGCAAGGGCTGCAGCAGACCACCCGGATGCGTGCCCTCATGTTTTGCTTGCTGACAAACTTGACACTGATTTCACCCAGTCCTCGACTTGTTGTTTCATGCCCGACAATTGGAATAATTTGGACACGCGGTAATAAGTAGCCCCGATGCTTGAGTGACCCCCGACAACGCTTCAATGCGAAGCACTGATGATTTTTGTTTGCAGCGCAGACATTGTTGAGGAAATCGTTAACTGGTAGCTGCTCGGTTGGCTAGCGAGTAGGGGATTAATCGGCTAATCGGCAAGTTAATCGGCCATTTAATCAATTAATCGGACGATTTTTCGGTTTATCGGCTACTCGGTGACCCTATGAGTAGGGATTAATCGGCAAGTTAACTGGTTAATCGGATGAATTCTTGAACAGGGAGCGCAGAATTATTACCAAGCCACAGACGTCCTTGATATTTAATCAGTCCTTGATCAAGTGAGTAACCGTGTTCATTCGGACTATGCACTACCAGACGAGCCAATCGGTCCAGAGCTGATTGATCAGTTTGATAGGAATTCATAACCTCCTGCATCCACATTGTTTGGCAAGTCGAGACTGCTGTGATTGTGTACAAATGACCCACACGAGATAATGCATCTGCGGCATTGTTCTCCGAGCCTTTGCGATATTTAAACTGAAATTGAAGGCCCATCATCTTAGACATGGTCTTGCGCTTAAGATCAATAGTGAGTTGTTGATCCCGTAAATGACAGAGGCTTCAATGGTCTGTAATGATAGTGAAGGGACCCCTCTAAAGGTAAGGGCGCCACTTGTCAATGGCCATAATGACAGCCAAGAATTCCTTCTCATAGACAGACAACTTTTGATTGGCCACACCCAAAGCCCTGCTCCGATAAGCAATAGGATGGTTATTCTATGAAAGTATGGCTCCAATTCCTGTAGAAGAAGCATCCATTTCGACGGCAAAAGATTGACCGAAATCCGGTAGAGCTAATACAGGAGTACTAGTCATAGTTGTTTTCAATTTCTGAAAAGCTACAGTGGCTTGCTCTGTCCAAGCAAAACCCTTCTTGGTCAGCAATTGAGTCAAGGGCTTGGCCAGAGTACCATAATTTCGGACAAACTTGCGGTAGTACCCGGTCAACCCAAGGAACCCACGCAATTCAGTAGCGTTGGTAGGTTGAGGCCACTGTTCCATCGCCATAGTCTTCTATGAATCTGTAGCCACTCCTTCGGAAGAAATTACATGACCCAAATATCGAATTTCAGTCTGAGCAAAAGAGCATTTGGAAAGCTTCACGAACAACTAATGCTCACGCAAGGTCTGCAGTACCGAGCGGAGATGCTCCAAATGTTCCTCCCAAGTGGTACTGAACACTAGAATGTCGTCCAGAAACATGATGACATACTTGCGATTAGATGGAGCAAAAATGTTGTTCATTAAGCACTGAAATGTTGGTGGTCCATTGGTCACCCCAAACAGCATAACACGAAATTGGAAGTGTCCTGAATGTGTCTTGAATGCAGTCTTCTCCTCATCTGGTTCATGCATACGGATTTGATGATAACCTGCCCTGAGATCAAGCTTGGAGAAATTTTTTGATCCTGCCAATTCATCGAGTAATTCGTCGACCATAGGAAGAGGGATTTTGTTCTTCACAGCGATGGCGTTGAGTTTGCAGTACTCCACACAGAAACGACAGCTGCCATCTTTTTTCTTAACTAGAAGTATTGGCGATGCATACGGGCTCATACTAGGTTTCACAATTCCTGCCTTGATCATCTCTGCCACCTGTTGTTCAATCCCATCCTTCTGTTGTGGCGAATATCGGTAAGGGCGAGAGTTAGGAGGGTTATGACCCACTTACAAGGTGATCGCATGATCATACACTCGATGTGGAGGCAGGCCAGTTGGAGTTTCAAACACATCCCGGAATTTTGTTAACATTGCAGTCAAATCTTCTGGATATGAGCCAAGCGTAGAAACAACATCACCTGAAGAAGGATCAACCACAGCCATAGCCCAAATATCATTGCCATGCAGAGCTTTGTCCAATTGCTCTACTGATATGGCTTGCAATTGCAGAGTAGAAACAGGCTGAACACCTTGAAGAGAAATAATAGTATCACCATGTGCAAACTGTAAGGATTTTCCCTCCCAATCACAAGTAATCAGACTGTGACACTTAAGCCAGTCCATTCCCAGCACTACATCATAGGCCCCCAGTTGTAGCACTCTCGTTGGTATAACAAAAGTGTGACCTTGTGCCCACCAAGTCAGATTAGGGGTTTGAAACTTGGATTCATAGCTTGACCATTTGCAACTGTGACTTTCACTGCTGGCACAACGACCAAATCCAACGAAGCGCACTTGGCAAAATTTTCATCCACGAAACTGTGACTACTGCCTGAGTCCACGAGTGCTAACATGACTTGGTTTCCCACCAATGCTCTTATGCGAATGGTTTCTGTATTGTCGGCTCCTGAAACAACGTGGGCTGAAATCTGACATCACTGCAGGTTTGCAGGTTCAGTTAGTAACTCCAAAGCCTGTACTGCATCTTCGTTTAAAACCTCATCGAATTCACCCAACTGTATTGTCAGTAATTGCATCGGTTTCTTGCACTGATGCTCCTTGCTGTACTTATCACCACAACGAAAACACAAACCATTGGCTCGTCGGAAATCCCGTAATTGTCGCTCACGACCAAAGTCGTCCGTGTTCTTTATGGGAACTGGTGGAACTGAAGCAATGGCAGATTGGGTTGGTTGTTGTTGAATCTGACAAGGAAATCGGAACCGTGGTCGCTGCAATTCTATTTCCTCCTCCTGAATCTTGGCCAAACACACTGCTCGAGTGACACTTGTAGGTGCTTGTAATCGAACAACAGCCCTGATCTCATCCTTCAGTCCTAGAACAAACTGAGATATGAAAAACCTGGAGTTCAAAGAAGGATCCAAAGCTATCAGATGATACATAGCAGTCTCAAACAGAGCCTTATACTTTGTCACTGTATTGGTTTGTTTTAGCTGTAAGAGATGTGTCATATGTGTTTCAAACTCTCCTTTCCCAAATCTCGATTCAATTTCCAAAGCAAAATCGTCCCACGGCCACAGACGACGATGACGTTTGAACGGTTGCCACCACAGCGCCGCATGTCCATCGAGATACAGTGTAGCAGTTGACACCCACTGATGCACATGCACTTGATACATATCAAAGTAAGTGCGGGCCAAATCGATCCACAGCCTAGGATTCTCACCATTGAAACGAGGAAAATGGTGCTTGGGTGGCTTGACGAAATGAGCTCGATCTCGTTCCGGTGCAAACTCCCGATGTTGCTCAGGGGCGTGCTCGCGGACTGAGCGATGATCCTGACGAGGTGCCGACGCTGGTGCCTGAGGTGGCGACTGCTCCGTAGGGGAAGGTGGTGCTGTGACAAACACCCGACCGTTGCCCGGGTTCCCGAGCAAGGGCGGTTGAAGGTTAGCGAGCCAAGGGGCAGGGCAAGAAGTGGGTGTTGCACCTTGCTCGATGACGCCCGATCCCGCAGGTACCACGCCGATCTCTGCTTGCCGATGGCGGATGGCATCGACGTGCTCCTGCGTATCTTCCATCTGTTTCCCCAAATTCGAGATCCGAAGATCCATCGCCTCAAGCTTGGTGAGCATAGAGGTAAGCACCGCCTGGATGGTCTCAATGTTTTCCCCCATGGCTGTGAGCACCAAATTGGTCTGCGCCGACGGCAGCGGCTGCTTCGACAATGTCATCGTGACTCGCTCCGAATTCGTCGAACCCCACTTGGGATTTTGCGCGAATTTTGCAGAAACAAAATCCGCACCCTTCGTGGTGGAATTTTACCGCCGAATCAAGAGGATGTGAGCGCAGCGAACGCTGATTCGAGGCTGCTGATACCAATTGTGAGGCCCTGGCTAGTCTCACGAATCAACGAGTAGGGTCTGAGAGGGGATCGGAAAGAACATGATGAGAAAAAGGGGAAAACCAGAGAAGAAGAAGAAGAACACGGAAGAGATGAGGTTCAGTTACTATTCATTCAACATTATTCCCTCTCTACAGTCTGTAGCTATAATATAACCACATCACCAGTACACGCTACTAGCTGGACCCATAGTCAGGCACACCACCATGCTTACACCCTTTGACTCTGCACAGTGAGACCCAGGGCCACTTGTCTATTTTCCGTCGACACCAACACTGGTGGGGGCAGGCCAGTTGGAGTTTCAAACACATCCCGAAATTCTGTTGACACTACAGTCAAATCTTCTGGATATGAGCCAGGCTAGAAATTGCAAAGTCTTTACGGATACAACATGAAAACCTGATACACAAAACACCACAGGCATAGGAATTTTCATACAGATGGCTGCAAAATATCAAGAGGTCAATATCAGTATTCGTTTATCCGAGGAACAAATCGCATCGCCTCTCCAAGCAGAAGCTACGACACTTCAAGTAGCTGCCCAAGTGATCAATACAATCACAATAGGAGACACCATCTTCTTCACGGATAATCAAGTTTTAGCCCAGGCTGCACAAGCACGAGATATCCTTAAATGCCCTGGTCATTGGGAGATTAGAAGCCAACTGGCAAATTTCTTTAGCTCTACTAGCAAGGCTCAGATAAACGTTAGACACATTCCCAGGGAGCTTAATAGTAGGGCTCACAACAATGCGGCTAGATCATACTTCTCAGAATCAAATACTAGTCCTACAATGGTTTGTAAAAGTAGATCCCACTCGGTTGATCACTGTCCTATGCTTCTGAAGCTAGGCAATCTGAACATCCGACATTGTAAAACCATGGTTGTAACTTGTTCTTCAGATTAATGCATAGGCGCCTAAGGCGCCATTTCTTTGTCCAAAAAAAAAGAAACAACATCACGTGACATTATCACCAAGTCGGGCCAAGCCCAAGTCACCTTTGTTGGTGCTTTGTCTCGAAAAAAAAAACTTTGTTGGTGCTGTGAGGCCGGCGCTCAAAAGCGACTCACGCCGCTGAAGAAGGCGAGGGTTTCGCCGTCTGACCTCGCCGCGGAGGTTTCCCCACCCATTCCAAACCCCGGTCGCCGCCGTTTCCGCCCAGCTCCCCCCTCCCGGCCGGCGCCCCCCTTCCCGGTTCGTCGGCTCCTCCGAGGTACGCATTTGGATCCATCCCCTTCCCTTCTCGAGCAGCATTGGTTGAGCCAGCCGAGGCGACGTCGATTCTTCCACCCGAGCTCTGTTGATCCCGTTCCGCGATGACTGCGTGCTCTCCGTTCTTCCACCGTGTACTTGGCTCTGCTGATGCAGTTAGCCCACCGCGTTTGGGTCTGGAATATCTGTGAAACTCTAGAGGAAATAGCCCGGTTTATTTATTTATTTATTTATTTGTGGTAAAACCCGTTCTGGAGTGTCTGGAAATCGCTCTCTAAATCTGATTGGTTGGGTCCTTCCAGATACGTGTGTTAAATTCAGGAGGTGGATGTCCGATGATCTCGTGGACTAGTTGTTCTAATTGGTGTACTGTTAGAAAATCCCCCACCGAGCAGCGATTTCATATGATTAGGTCGTTTGGTTAATTTTTCCTTGCAGCGTTTTCCTGTTCCTTATAAATTTTAGCCTGCAGCCAGTTGGTTACTGTTCACTGTGTAGATAAGCACATGAATCTTTCAAACTAGTACAGCTGTTAATTGGTTATCTTGTTTGATATGCACATGAATCTTTCAAACTAGTACAGCTGTTAATTGGTTATCTTGTTTGATATGCACATGAATCTTTCAAACTAGTACAAGAAAAGTTTGATATTTCACTGATGTTCCCTTTTACATTTGTTCTTACAGCCGTTAATTGGTTATCTTGTTATGTTCCATTCTGATAATAGAATCTTTGTTTCAGCGCCAAGCCGGGTCTTGAGACTGCCCAAGTTGTGCAGCTGAGATACTCGATGGAGGGTCTCCCAGAGCCACTGCTTGGAGAGATCGTCAAGAGGATTACCAAGACAAGTGATCTTAATTCTCTTTCCCTCGTGTCGAAGCAGCTCTCCACCATCGAGGCGGAGCACAGGGTTGCTATCCGTGTTGGCTGTGGACTCAATCCTTCAACAGAAGCCTTGGTATCGCTGTTTTCCCGGTTCCCCAATTTGGCAAAAGTAGAGATCAATTACTCTGGGTCGAAGTCCAGTAACGTGGACCAGTTGAACAACCAAGGCCTACTTGTTTTATCATCTCACTGCTCCTTGCTGTCCGATCTTGCTTTAAGCTTCTGCTCAAACATCGATGACACTGGTCTAGGTTATCTAGCTGAGTGCAAAAAATTGAGGTCCCTCAGGCTGAACCATGCACCAGCAGTCACTTCTACTGGGATTCTTCGGGTGGCGGTTGGTTGCAGGTATCTTTTGGTTCTCCACCTTGTTGACTGTACAGCAGTAGACAGCGGGGAGTGGCTGGAGTACCTTAGGAGGTATGGATCACTGGGGGAACTTGTTGTAAAGGATTGCGATGGTATCAGCCAGTATGACCTCTTAAAGTTTGGCCCAGGATGGTTGAATCTCCAAAAGTTTGAGTTCGAGATTAATGGAAATTACTGGGTGCCAGGGGCCCGTGATCCCTCCTACGTGTCTGGCTACCCATATAGCTATGACATCTGCTGTGATAATCTGAAGGATCTTAGGCTGGCTCATATAATAACTGAGCCAGAAATTGGACTTCGTTTTCTCTTGGGGAAGTGCAAAGCATTGGAGACACTTTACCTGGAGTATGTTATTGGTCTAAATGAGAATGAGATGATTGCACTATTCCAGAGGTGCAGCAACCTTAAAACCATCTCACTTCGTCTCATGCCTCTGCGATGTGAAGATGGTGAGTTTAGGACGCCATTGACTGATGCTAGCCTTAAGGCTCTAGCTCTTAGCTGCCCTATGCTTCAGGTTATTGAGCTCACCTTCACATTTTGCGATCCCATTTATCCTACTGAAATAGGCTTCACACAAGAGGGTATTGTAACGCTCATCCAATCATGTCCGATTCGTGCTCTTGTTCTAAATGGTGCCAGCATTTTTTATGACGAGGGGATGAAGGGCCTCTCATCCTCACAGTTTCTGGAGAAGCTCGAGCTCGTGGATTGCAGGTCTATAACTGATGCTGGTATGAACTTGATTATACAGGCTCCTCGCTTGAGCAGTCTCACGCTCCGCAAATGTAAGAGAGTGACAGATGATGGAATGGCTGCCTTGGCACGTGCACAGAAGCTGGAGTGGCTGACCGTTATAAGCTGCCGCCGGATCTCTCAGGAAGGCGCGCAGAGAGCTGCCAAATCAGTTCATTACTCTGCGGAGGCTGAAAGCCATGACAGCCTAAAAGGAATGATCGCCAAAAGTAGGGCTGGAATTCGAGCCGAGTCGAGCAAGCTCGGCTCGACTCGCTAGAGCTCGTTTCATTAACGAGCTAGCTTGACTCAACTCATTATTATAACAAGCTCAAATTCAAGATTGGCTTGACTCGTATAACTCACGAGCTGGCTCGTTTAGCTTGTTAAGCTCGTTAAAAATATGAACATAAAACCCTCAAATATTATAAAAATGATTGTGTATATATTAAACATATATATATCACTAACAATAATAATTTCCTTGTAATGCATGAGTCTCCTAGGCGGTTGGGCCTTCAACAGCTAGGCCTTGTGTTGTGCGTCTAGGACATAGGGTGCTGAGTGGCTGATCTTTTTTTGTATTGAGAGTGACTGATCTTTTGTACCAAGCCTAACGAGTTACACGAGTACTCGTGAGATTGGCTCGTTTAACTTGGTCTATAAACGATCTTAAACTAAAGCTTGGCTCAACTCGTTATTCTTCGAGTTCGAGTCGATTCGAGCCGAGTCACGAGCTACTCGTTTAGCTCATGAGATTCGAGCTTTTTTTCTAGCCCTAGCCAAAAGGAAAGGATAGCAGACACACCAATCATTGTTGGGTTTATCCTTTAGCCTTCACTTCGGAGATTGAAGCTGTATCTGTCATTTTCTCTTCTGATGAGTTCCTGCACTCCAGATTTCTTCTTCTGATGAGTCCGAACATGCTTCTGCTTCTATGTGCACCTTTGCGTTGTTTCTGTTTGTAAGGTCTCCTCCTTGCCCTGAGATCTCAAAACATGGCACCCTTTAATTTTGTTTTATAGCTGTGATGGGGTTCGGATTTTGAAAGAATGCCAGGATCTATTGGCTGCTTGAAAATGCACGTGTTATTGTAATATTGTCTGGTCATCACGTAGTCTTGCTTTTTTTAAGATTTATAATCATCTTTGTAATCTTGGCTGCTGCTTTTGTTATCAGAGACTCTTTTGTCCCTTGTTTATGCTTTGTGCCTAATAATGGAATGCAGAAAAATCTGGAGCACATTTAATAAAAATCCGAAGGTGCCACTGAAAGAAAGAGGAACTCCTCCATGAAATCGATTCCGGTCGCTAGGAAGGGAAGGGGAGCCAAGAAATGTCACATACAGAGGGTGACAAGAATCTGGAATACTTGGGGGCGGTTGCTTTTGGTTTTAGGTACTCGCCCCCACACGGTCATCTAGTAGCGCAGAAAGGTGCTTTTACTCGTCCATCACCGGCCGAAAGAGAAGAAAGACGATCGCCGGGTTCTATCTGTATACTATCATGGCCAAAAGCCAGGAATGCGATTCCTACCCTGTCCTGCATTGCATTTCTCTTTCTTTCTTGCTTGCTTTCTTTCGTGCAGCGTTTCCACGTTCTTCACGGATCAATTTCGATTAGTTAACTGGCAGCAAAATCAAACCTAAAGCGATCGGTGTTTGCTATTAACATATTGTACTTTGCTTCCTTTTCGGGAGAGAAAATGCATTCAAAGATTCGTCGTTTAAAAGTACTCAAAGTAGTACTTTGGTTAACCGGTTTGGTTCTTATATTCTTTGCAAGGGTTCGTGGTTTTAAAAGACTCAGTGTATGTTCAGAGAAGGAGTGATTTCGCTCCAGTTTTTGTTGGCCTGAACTGCACTTTCTCTTGCGACATCCATGTCTGAAATTCTGAATTTCCACTCTGGACATAAGCAGATGGGGCATGCCTCATAGAGAACCAAATTAATATGCATACATGATACATTACAGTTCGAGTAGCATTTCCTAGGTTGGAGAGCAATTTGTCAGCTAAAAGACCGAAATAATTTGATAACTGCGAAATGCAAGAATTCTGCTCTTTATTATTATTATTTATAGTACTATATCACAACAGTTTACATCCTCCCAATACTGGTGATAGTTTTCTGACGGCTAAGACATCTGACGGTTTAGACAGCAAAATCCTGCTCTGCCAATTGCCGATAATTTTCTTGCCTAGTATACTCCCTCTGAAGAAATATAATACGTGACCAAATGCTGTGCCTAGTTCTAGCTGCGCGCGCGCGAACGATCCGATCCGATCCGATCGACGGAGCTCAGCGCCGGCGGCGGACGACCGGGGACCACCAGTACTGGAAGCACGACTGGTAGGAGATGAGCAGCAGGACGAGCGCCAGCGCCAGCGCCACGCCCCACGGCGACGACGCGCCGCCGTCCCGCTGCCGCTGGTCGTACCAGGGCGGCTGCTGCTCCCACGACACCACCGGCGCCGGGGCCGCCAGCAGCGACGACGACGACGGCGACGAGTA
>NC_053027.1:517734298-517744705 GCF_003073215.2 Triticum urartu | reverse complement strand
ATGCCATCAGTGTTAGGATGTGTGCATGGTCACAAGACATTTGAGGATTCCAAGATATTTAGCCCACACCGCAACTTGCAAAACCTTTTCTCATCCAAGGGCTTTGTGAAGATATCTGCCAGTTGCTCTTCAGTGCTGACGTGAATGATATCAATATCTTCCTTCATGACATGATCTCTGAGAAAGTGATGACGGATTTGAATGTGCTTTGTCTTCGAGTGCTAAACTGGGTTGTTGGCGATCTTGATGGCGCTTTCATTATCGCAGTAGAGTGGCACTTGCTTCAGATGAATGCTATAGTCTTTGAGTGTTTGCTTCATCCATAGAAGCTGAGCGTAGCAAGATCCAGCAGCAATGTATTCAGATTCAGCAGTGGAGAGAGATACATAGTTCTGCTTCTTTGAAGACCAACACATAAGTGATCGTCCCAGAAAGTGACATGTGCCTGATGTAGACTTGCGATCCACCTTGTCACCAGCATAATCAGCATTTGAGAATCCAACTAGATCAAACTCTGATCCCTTTGGATACCATAATCCTAGTGTTGGGGTGTAAGCCAAATATCGAAGAATTCGCTTCACAGCTAAGTGATGCGATTCCTTTGGTGCCGCTTGGAATCGGGCACACATGCAAACACTAAGCATGATATCTGGCCTAGATGCACATAAATAAAGCAAAGAACCAATCATGGAGCGGTATACCTTTTGATCGAACTCTTTACCATTGGCGTCAGAATCTAGATGACTCTTGATAGGCATTGGCGTCGTATAACCTTTGCAGTCTTGCATTCCAAACTTCTTTAGGCAATCTTTGAGGTATTTCTCTTGAGATATGAAGATGCCATTGCGTTGCTGCCGTATTTGAAGACCAAGGAAGAACTTCAGCTCACCCATCATGGAAATTTGATATTGCTCTTGCATCATGTGTCCAAACTTATCACTGTATTTCTGATTAGTGCAGCCGAAGATAATGTCATCCACATATATTTGGCACACAAACAGCTCACCATCATATGTCTTCGTGAAGAGAGTGGGATCCAAGGAACCAGGTTTGAAGCCTTTGCTCTTCAGGAAGTCTTTGAGTGTGTCATACCAAGCACGAGGGGCTTGTTTGAGGCCATACAGTGCCTTGTTGAGCTTGTAAACCATGTCAGGATGTTTTGGATCTTCAAAGCCAGGCGGTTGTGCAACATACACTTCTCCTTCAATCTTGCCATTGAGAAAAGCATTCTTCACATCCATTTGATACAAAAGAATGTTATGATGATTTGCATAGGCTAGCAGTATGCGTATGGCTTCAAGCCTAGCCACAGGAGAAAATGTTTTATCGAAGTCAATTTCTTCAACTTGAGTGTATCCTTAAGCAACGAGACGAGCCTTGTTTCTGACAACTTGACCATGCTCATTTTGCTTGTTGTGATATATCCATTTAGTGCCTATGATATTGTGCTTACGAGGATCAGGACGCTTGACCAGTTCCCATACATTATTCAGCTCAAACTGTTGAAGCTCTTCTTGCATACCTTGAATCCATTAAGGTTCCATGAAGGCTTCATTAACTTTCTTGGGTTCTGATATTAAGATGAATGCAAAGTGTCCACAGAAATTTGCTAGTTGTGTTTCCCTTGATCGAGTGAGTGGACTAGGTGCATTGATGCTATCGATTATCTTCTCAATTTGTACTTCATTTGCAACATGAGGATGAACTGGACGAAGATTCTGCTCTTGCTGATCATTGTCATCATTTGAAGGATTGTCTTCATGCTGAGCATTGTCTTCAGGTTTATCAGGTGCAAAGATGATAAGTTCCTCTTCAGGGTGTACTTCAGACGGTATGATTTCTCCAGTTCCCATAAGCTTGATGGATTCACTGGGTGGAATTTCATCTAGCACATTTGGCAGGTGCTCTCTTTGCGAGCTGTTAGTCCCATCGAACCACACATCCACAGTTTCAACCACTTTGTAGTGAAAGAGGTTGAAGACTCTGTAGGAGTGCGAATCCTTTCCGTAACCAAGCATAAAACCTTCATGTGCTTTCGGTGCAAATTTTGAAGTGTGATGAGGATCCTTGATCCAGCACCTGGCACCAAATACTCTAAAGTAACTGACATTTGGCTTCTTACCAGTGAGGAGTTCATAGGATGTTTTGTTCAGAAGCTTGTGAAGATAAACATGGTTTATGACATGGCATGCAGTATCAATGGCTTCAGGCTAGAACTTCCTTGGAGTCTTGTATTCATCGAGCATCGTCCGAGCCATCTCAATGAGTGTTCTATTCTTGCGTTCCACGATGCCATTCTGTTGCGGCGTGTACGGGGCCGAGAACTCATGAGTGATGCCCAATGTATCAAGATAAGTGTCGAGGCCGGTGTTCTTGAATTCAGTGTCGTTATCACTTCGGATGTGCTTGATCTTGACACCATAGTTATTCATGGCTCGATTTGCGAAGCGTCTGAAGACATCCTGCACTTCAGTCTTGTAGAGAATTATATGCACCCATGTATATCTTGAATAATAATCAACAATGACGAAGCCATAGAGACAAGCAGTAGTAGTAAGAGTTGAGTAGTGATTAGGACCAAAGAGGTCCATGTGTAGCAGTTCGAAGGGTTGAGTCGTTGTCATGATTGTCTTCGAGGGATGCTTGGCCCTCGTCATCTTTCCAGCTTCGCATGCACCGCATAAGTGATCCTTCTTGAACTTGACGCCCTCGATGCCTATGATATGCTTCTTCTTTGCAAGAGTGTGCAAATTCCTCATGCCAGCATGCCCCAGCCTCCGATGCCAGAGCCAGCATTCTGAAGCTTTTGCAAGAAGACATACGACGAGCTGTGGTCCTTCTGAGAAATCTACCATGTACAAATCATCTTTCCGATACCCTTGAAAGACTAGAGACTTGTCAGATTCCATTAGAACTAGGCAACGATATTTTCCAAATATCACAATCATGTTCAAATCGCAAAGCATTGAGATGGACATTAAGTTGAAACCAAGGGATTCAACAAGCATCACTTTATCCATGTGCTGATCCTTTGAGATTGCAACTCTATCTAGACCCAATACCTTGCTTTTGCTAGTATAAGAAAATGTGATGTGACTTTTGTCAGATGGACGTAGAGTTGAGTCCATGAGAAGACTTCGCTTGCCAGTCATGTGATTAGTACATCCACTATCAATAATCCATTCTGAAGCAGCTGGTGTCATACTCTACAGTGCAGTTAGGGGGATAGGCTTCACGAAGAGAATTGTGAAGCATAAACATTTGATGAGCAAGTAGATTATGAAAGCTTAGATCGAGGTTAGGACTGATAGGGCAAGTAGCAAGCGACTCAGGAACAAAATACATAATAAGACCATTTGGGCATTTGATCTTGCGCCCTACAAGATGTTTAAGGTCCCCAGCAATAGCTTCAGACGCATTTGATTTTCGGCTGGAGGCCCTTCCCTGCGAAAGAGAGTTAAGCTTTCTTAGCCACCCACATCTTCAAGGGTGGCTTCGAAGCAATGAGTCTAAGTGCAGCATCTGAGAACTTTGGCTTTGGAGCCCTAGCAAATAGCCTTGCAGGTGGACAATAGTACTCATAAGAATAAGCAGAGTAGTTCTTGGTATTATGAACATGGCGGTTTGATGAAACGCGCTCATATTCATAGGCCTAGAGTATGGTTTCCCTGCAAAACATTTGCATTAGTGCGACTCAGGTGAGTCCTCTGTCTGTATGAAGCCTTTGGACCATATGAAGCCTGTGGTCTGGGCTTTGTCTTCTTCACTTGTGGTGTCATGACAACATTCACAAGGAAGATTCTCCAGACAATTTTTCGGCACCCAGACTTTCTTCATAGGTGGCCCATTCCTGCAGTTAGTACCAATATACCTGGCAAACACTTCACCATTCTGATTCTTAAACAGTTTATAGTTTGCATCAAAGGATTCATCAATGACAATGGGATTAGTACAAGTGAAGCCAGATAGGGTGGATGGATCCACTGAAGGTTCCTTTGCAGCAACCCATGTGGTTTTGGGGTACTGCTCAGGTTTCCAGTAAGAGCCATCAGCATTCATTTTCCTTTCGAACCCAACACCCTCTTTCCTAGGGTTTCGGTTCAGGATCTGCCTTTTGAGGACATCACATAGTGTCTGATGCCCTTTGAGACTTTTGTACATCCCTGTTTCAAGCAATGTCTTCAACCTAGCATTTTCATCAGCAATAGCAGTGGCATCCTCAGCAGAGGGGTTAGTTACCACATCAACAGTTGAAGATATTGCAACAGTAGCAGCAGTAGAACATCCAGCAACAGAAGTAGCGTCGTCACGCTCAATGCATTTAAGACATGGTGGTTCAAATCCTTCCTGAGCGGGACTGATCTGTTTGGCGCGAAGTGACTCGTTTTCCTTTTGAAGATCTTCATGAGCCGCTCTCAATTTCTAAAGATCTTGCTTCCTTTGAAGATAATCATAGGAAAGATTTTCATGAGTTGTTGAGAGCGTTTCATGAAGACTTTCAAGTTCCTCATACTTAACATGAATATTTTTTATGTCTTCAATTCAGGACTGAGATCGAGTCATTTCAGCGTTTAACAGGTCATCGCTTTTGTCTAACAGTTTTTGAATATGTTCCATAGCTTTCCGTTGTTCAGTTACAATTTTAGCAAGTGTTTTGTAGCTGGGTTTGGAACCACAATCAGAGTCATCTTCACTTGATGTTTGATAGTGAGTGGTGCGTGAGTTTACCTTGGCACCGCGTGCCATGAAGCAGTAGGTGCGAGCGGAGTTGTCCTTGTCATCAGCATCGGCGTCGGTGACGAAGTCATTGTCTTCAGTGTTGAAGATGGACTTGGCAACGTAGGCTGTAGCCAGACTTGCAACGCCAGAATCAGACTCCTCCTCAGACTCCACCTCCTCCTCCTCAAAAGCAGACTCCTCCTCTGAATCCATTTCCTTGCCAACAGATGCACGAGCCTTGCTAGATGAGCTCTTCTTGTGTGATGAAGACTTTGAGGAAGACTTGGAAGAAGACTTTGAGTATTTCTTCTTCTTCTTGTCGTCAGAATCATATTCCTTGCTCTTCTACTTCTTCTAGTTCTCATTGTCCCACTGCGGACACTCAGAGATGTAGTGACCAGGTTTCTTGCACTTGTGGCATGTTCTCTTCTTGTAGTCATGAGCAAAAGCTTCATCATTCCTTGAGCTGGATCATGATGACTTTCTGAAGCCTTTCTTCTTGGTGAATTTCTGGAACTTCTTCACAAGCATAGCAAGCTCCTTTCCAATGTCTTCGGGATCATCAGAACTGCAGTCAGATTCTTCTTCAGATGAGGAAACAACTTTTGCCTTCAAAGTGCGAGTTCGGCCATAGTTGGGACCGTAGATGTCTCTTTTCTCAGAAAGCTGAAACTCATGTGTGTTGAGCCTTTAAAGTATGGCAGATGGATCAAGGCTTTTGAATTCAGGGCGTTCTTGGCTAGGGTGTCAAATGAGCTGTCAAGTGATCTCAGGAGTGTCTTGACGATTTCATGCTTGGTGATCTCAGTAGCGCCGAGAGCTTGAAGCTCATTTGTGATGTCAGTGAGTCGATCAAACGTGAGCTGAACATTCTCATTGTCGTTTCTCTTGAAGCGGTTGAAGAGGTTGTGAAGGACACTGATCCTTTGATCTCTCTGGGTTGAGACGCCCTCGTTGACCTTGGAGAGCCAGTCCCAGACTAGCTTAGATGTTTCCAGAGCACTCACACGGCCATACTGCCCTTTGGTTAGATGACCACAGATGATGTTCTTGGCAGTGGAGTCCAGTTGAACAAACTTCTTGACATCAGCAACGGTGACACCTTCACCAGCCTTGGGAACGACATTCTTGACGACATACCAGAGGTCGACATCAATGGCTTCAAGATGCATGCGCATCTTATTCGTCCAGTAGGGATATTTAGTTCCATCGAAGACGGGGCACACAGCGGAGACTTTGATTATCCCTGCAGTTGACATAGCTAAAACTTTAGGTGGTTAAACCGAATCACACAGAACAAGGGAGTACCTTGCTCTGATACCAATTGAAAGTGCTAGTTATCGACTAGAGGGGGGTGAATAGGCAATTTTTATGAAAGTCTTCAAAACATGGAAGTTTCGAAGACAATCGATAGAAATGAACCTATTAACATGCAGCGGAAGGTAGACTACACTAGGCAAGCCATAGTCAAGTATTCAATGAAGTGAAAGCACAAAGACTAATAGAAGATAGGCAGTATGGATCAGGATGGAAGATAGTATGAAGCCAATCAGAATAAGCAGTCACACAGTGAAGACAAATAGATTATGCAAACAGGCAATGACTTCACAAGGACCAACTGTAAATGAAGAGATGGGAAGGATAGAACCAGTTGCTCATTGAAGACAATGATTTGTTGGACCAGTTCCAGTTGCTGTGACAATTGTACGTCTGGTTAGGGAGGCTGAGATTTAACTCGGAAGACCGCGTCTTCACCTTATTCCCCTTGAGCTAAGGACACCCAGTCCTCGCCCAATCACTCTGGTAAGTCTTCAAGGTAGACTTCCAAACCTTCACAGACTTCGTTCACCGGCGATCCACAATGACTCTTGGATGCTCAGAACGCGACGCCTAACCGGTTGGAGGATTCACAGTCCTCAAGTGTAATAAGTCTTCAGATCACACAAATAGGAAGACTTCAGTGATGCCTAACACTCTTTGGCTTTGGGTGCTTAGGGCTTTGTCCTCACAAGGATTTCTCTCTCAAAGGCTTCGAGGTGGGTTGCTCTCAAACGACAAAAGCCGTGCACTAACTCTGAGCAGCCAACCAATTTATGGTGTAGGGGGTGGGCTATTTATAGCCACTAGGCAACCCGACCTGATTTGTCTGAAATGACCCTGGGTCACTAAGGAACTGACACATGTTCCAACGGTCAGATTTCAAACACACACGGCAACTTTACTTGAGCTACAAGCAAAGCTGACTTATCCAGCTCTGGAAAAGATTTGCTCTCATAGTCTTCGCTCGAAGATATAGGATTTTGGTTAAGCATCACTTCAGTCATTCTGACTGGTTCACCTGGACCCCACTTAACAGTACGGTGGTTCCTATGACTCAACAAAGAAGAAAAAGAACGACGAAACAACTAAGTCTTCGCGCTCCATAGTCTTCACACGATGTCTTCTCTTGTCATAGTCTTCAATGTGAATGTCTTCACATACCACCTTTGAATTCAATGTCTTCATACATTTTTAGGGGTCATCTCCGGTAGGAAAACCGAATCAATGAGGGACTTCTACCTGTGTTATCCTGCAATTCTCACAAACACATTAGTCCCTCAACCAGGTTTGTCGTCAATACTCCAATACCAACTAGGGGTGGCACTAGATGCACTTACAAATGCTCAGCCTGAAGACAATCCTCCTAATGATGACAATGATCAGCAATAGCAAAATTTTCTTCCAGTTCATCCTCGTGTTGCAAACGAAGTATAGATTGAGAAGATAATTGATAGCATCAATGCACCTGGTCCACTCACTCGTTCAAGAGCAACACAACTAGCAAATTTTCTGTGGGCACTTTGCATTTGTCTCAATGATGACCCACAAGTATAGGGGATCTATCGTAGTCCTTTCGATAAGTAAGAGTGTCGAACCCAACGAGGAGCAGAAGGAAATAATAAGCGGTTTCCAGCAAGGTATTCTCTACAAGTACTGAAATAAGTGGTAACAGATAGTTTTGTGATAGGATAATTTGTAACGAGGCAACAAGTAACAAAAGTAAATAAAGTGCAGCAAGGTGGCCCAATCCTTTTTGTAGCAAAGGACAAGCCTGGACAAACTCTTATATAGAGAAAAGCACTCCCGAGGACACATGGGAATATCGTCAAGCTAGTTTTCATCACGCTCATATGATTCTGTTCGGTACTTTGATAATTTGGTATGTGGGTGGACCGGTGCTTGGGTACTGCCCTTACTTGGACAAGCATCCCACTTATGATTAACCTCTATTGCAAGCATCCGCAACTACAACAAAAGTATTAAGGTAAACCTAACCATAGCATGAAACATATGGATCCAAATCAGCCCCTTACGAAGCAACGCATAAACTAGGGTTTAAGCTTCTGTCACTCTAGCAACCCATCATCTACTTATTACTTCCCAATGCCTTCCTCTAGGCCCAAATAATGGTGAAGTGTCATGTAGTCGACGTTCACATAACACCAGTAGAGGATAGACAACATACATCTCATCAAAATATCGAACGAATATCAAATTCACATGACTACTAATAGCAAGACTTCTCCCATGTCCTCAGGAACAAACGTAACTACTCACAAAGCATAAACATGTTCATAATCAGAGGGGTATTAATATGCATATAGGATCTGAACATATGATCTTCCACCAATTAAACCAACTAGCATCAACTACAAGGAGTAATTAACACTACTAGCAACCTACTAGCACCAATCCCGGACTTGGAGACAAGAATTGGATACAAGAGATGAACTAGGGTTTTGAGAGGAGATGGTGCTGATGAAGATGTTGATGGAGATTGCCCTCTCCCGATGAGAGGAGCGTTCGTGATGACGATGGCGATGACCCCTCCGGGGGGGAAGTTTCCCCGGCAGAACAGCTCCGCCAGAGCCCTAGATTGGTTCCGCCAAGGTTCCGCCTCGTGGCGGCGGAGTTTCGTCCAAGAAGATGGCTTGTTATTTTTTCCCATCGAAAGACTTCATATAGCAGAAGATGGCCACTGAAGGGCCACCAGGGGGGCCATGAGGTAGGGGGGCGCGCCCCCCACCCTCGTGGGCAGGATGTGGCCCCCCTGGTGAGTCTCTTCCTGAAAGATCGTGGATGTCGCCTAGAGGGGGGGGTGAATAGGTGTTTTAAAATAATTACGGTTTAGGCTTGAACAAATGCGGAATAAACCTAGAGGTTAATTTGTCAAGCACAAAACCTACAACAACTAGGCTCACCTATGTGCACCAATAACTTATGCTAAGCAATATAAACTACTAGGTGATAGCAAGATATGTGATAAGAAACAATATGGCTATCACAAAGTAAAGTGCATAAGTAAATGGCTCGGGTAAGAGATAACCGAGGCACGTGGAGACGATGATGTATCCCGAAGTTCACACCCTTGTGGATGCTAATCTCCGTTTGGAGCGATGTGGAGGCACAATGCTCCCCAAGAAGCCACTAGGGCCACCGTAATCTCCTCACGCCCTCGCACAATGCAAGATGCCGTGATTCCACTAAGGGACCCTTGAGGGCGGTCACCGAACCCGTACAAATGGAAACCCTTGTGGGCGGTCACCGAACCCGTACACTTTGGCAACCCTTGGGGGCGGTCACCGGTACCCGTCAAATTGCTCGGGGCGATCTCCACAACCTAATTGGAGATCCCGACGCTTGCCCGGAGCTTTACACCACAATGATTGAGCTCCGAACACCACCAACCGTCTAGGGCGCCAAGGCACCCAAGAGGAACAAGCTCTAGGGTGCGCAAACACCCAAGAGTAGTAAGCTTCTCAAACTTCAATTCCACGTATCACCGTGGAGAACTCAAACTGATGCACCAAATGCAATGGCAAGGGCACACGGAGTGCCCAAGTCCTTCTCTCTCAAATCCCACCGAAGCAACTAATGCTAGGGAGGAAAATGAGAGGAAGAACAAGAAGGAGAACACCAAGAACTCCAAGATCTAGATCCAAGGGGTTCCCCTCACATAGAGGAGAAAGTGATTGGTGGAAATGTGGATCTAGATCTCCTCTCTCTTTTCCCTCAAAAACTAGCAAGAATCCATGGAGGGATTGAGAGTTAGCAAGCTCGAAGAAGGTCAACAATGGGGGAAGAACACGAGCTCAAAGGATAAGGTTGAATGGGGAAGAAGACCCCCTTTTATAGGAGCTCCCGAATCCAACCGTTATGTGCTCAGTCCGTGCATGAGCGGTACTACCGCTCAGGGGAGCGGTACTATCGCTCGAGCGGTAGAACATGGAGAGCGGAGCGAAACAGAGTGCGAGGCAGAGCCGTATGAGCGGCACTACCGCTGGAGCCAGCGGTACTACCGTTGGCCGCAACGGTACTGCCTCTTGGGACACCGGTACTACCGCTTGTGGCGATAAGCGGTACTGCCGCTCCGGCCCGGCGGTACTACTGCTGGGACCGCGCACAGTGCCTACCACGAGCACAGGAAGAAGGAACAGAGAGGAGGGCCATTGAGCGATACTAGGGGTGGTGGTAGCCGCGGTACTACCGCACATGAGCGGTACTACCGCTCCAATGCCGCTGAACCCGACACGAGAAAACCACATCTCAAGTCAAGGCGGTACCAGCACGGAACCGGAGCCGTACTACCACTTATGGCCATGGGCGGTACTACCACTGTGGGACAGCGGTACTACCGCTTGTGGTGAT
>NC_053027.1:517670310-517733298 GCF_003073215.2 Triticum urartu | reverse complement strand
GCAGGAGGTGGCCGGCGTGTGGCTGCGAGCGCCGGGCATGTGCCTCTCGTCCTCCTGGCGAGAGGAGGGGGGTGACTGGCAGCAGCCAGTGGGCTGGGCCGAGCTGGGCCAGGCCAGGGCGACAGGTAAGCTCTAACTCTCTCTCTTTTCTGTTTCCTTTTTCTATTTTCTGCAAATGTTTTGGCTTTAAAATAAAATGCCAGAGCATTTTCAAAAATCATGAGCTTTCTTGTGGGCACTGTTTGGAAAATTTCCAACAGTAACCATTTCAGCTCATGAGTATTTGGACATTTAAAATATTTATAAAATTTAAATGTCCAATTCAAATACATTATGGGTTAATTCCAAAATCCAGGAATGGCCTATAAATACGTTCATCATTTTTGTCAAAGGTTTTCACCTTTATCAAAAATCATGAACATTTCTAGAGGGCATTTTGGATTCACTCAAAATATTTTTAAGTTGAACCTATTTGATTTGGTTCTGGTGCTAGGGTTTGAACAGCCCCCATTTCAACTTTCCAAGAATTAAACATGATGCCATGATGATCAAGCAAGGTCAAGCAAAGGCTAAGCCAGGGCTGTGACAACTCACCCCCACTAAACAAGAATCTCATCCCGAGATTGAGGACGTGAGGTAAGAAGACAGAGGGATCACAAGCTAACACGGTCTTCACGATCCAGGTTGCACTTCATCGGAACGTTGACACGATCACCATCTTTGTCTCGATGTCTTGCTCTGAGAACTCCATCCAACATGATAATAGAAAGAAAAGAAACTCTCGAAGAATCGATCTTCTCGAAGATCGAGCAACCACCGATCAAGTCTCAGAATGAGACATAGCGACATCTATCGAGATGAGACACGATACACACATCAAGAATGATGGAAATGAGCATATGACAAGGTTTAAATAAGTAGCGGAATTCCAACACCTAGGAGGATGGTGAACGGTGTCAACGTCGCAAGGAGTTGGGTTGCCATGATACCACAACGAGACACCTTAAAGAAGGTGACTTGCAAAGATATTCCCTTAAGTGCCAAAAAGAATTACTTTTGATCCATAGATCGTTGAAACTCTTCATTCCAGCTTAAGGCAATTTACAACTGATCGTTTGAAATAGCTCGAGGAAATGGCATACTCGGACTAGGACGGATGATGTGGACTACCTTGTTGAAGACAACGCAAGGGATGATTTTTGTTGTGCGTGCTCTCAGGAACTTGAGAATTTCCATATTCATCAAGGTTCTACCAACATCCGTGTCGAGGACCCTGGCAACACATCTTACTACCTTTACAAATAGTGATGGACAATGCAGATGCATAGAAAGACACCCCTTTCTCCGATTTCACCTTAGTGAGGCCAAGGGAACGGAATCTGGATGATTGACCGAGAGACATTTAGCACCCCTCTTCTAATGTTCTCCTTGATGTGCTAGCGCAACCCATTTGTAGATATGGTTTGATAACTAGAACCTCAAGTAAAAGGTCGGACATTCAGAAGCTTAAGAATCCATAAGGAATAACTACGGAGGCAGATCCTGCGAGATCCTTATGGGGAGGTGACCAACTTCTTCAACCAAGATATTACAATAATAGACCTTCCGGCTAGGTGGGTTGGCCACGACATCCACGTTACCGGGTTACCAAGAGACCAATATTATAATTCTTGGGACACGTTCCAACCATCATATCTGCCTGAGATTCAGATCTGGTTGGTGTCAGGATATTCCAGACTCATCGAATATAGGAAGAAAAGTGATAGATTGCAACACAAATCGACGAGATGACGTTGCGAGATTCTCGGGAAATGAACTACGATAGCAAGCTCCAGAACATGAGCTGGTCCTGCTAAACACATGTGAACATGCTGTCCTAGACAAGCATGACCACATAGTAGTCTTAGAGTAAAACACTACCGAGTTCAGATTGGGAACCATCATCGAGGATAACGAAGTCCTAACATAGGTCATGACTAGCTCTTATGAAGGAACTCCTTCTTCTTGAACAAATCAATCAGTGGCTTGGTGTGCTAGGAATACGTATGGAATGAAGATAATCAGTCTATTAGACCATAGAATACTTCGCACGTGCATGACTGACTTGGGATGATTCCAGAGGAGGTAAAACAAGCCTTCTCAAATTCATGGCGGCAACTTGCATCAAGTGCACATGAGTTAGAGGGACTCACTTCCATCGTCCAAACATATCCTTCACGAATGGTCATGAAGAAACTGCTTACACAAGTTTCCAACACTAGTGTAATGTTCAACCAAATCATGGAGGAGACCAAGATGTTGTCGATGGGCTCAACAACAATTCATCCAGGTTTCCATATAAATGGAACTCCACAATCATGTGAACAAGGTGTTAGCATTAGTTAGACCCAAAAGAAATAATGGTGTATGCTCAAGGAACAACCACGAGTAAGACAACATTACGATTATCGTTGGTTCTGATTTGATTTGACGCTAGCACATACTCAAATCAAGGATTGGTTAAGACAATAGCACCGACAGTTGATCACGAGGATCAATCGATGAAGATGTCATCTTTCTTCAACACACACACACCAAAGATATCCCTTAACATGATCTAAGTCAGACAAGCTTTTATCTTCCAACTCTCCAAGTTATTGTTTAGCTTAACTAACTAGCTCAGGGGTATCCAACACAGATTCTTGGAGAATGGGTGGTTTGGAGGAAAAACCAGCATGATCACGAACTCAACATAGCAGTAAGGTGACAACCTGGTAATACTTCCGAGAAGATATTCGGAACATCACGAACCAGTGATATGTTACTAAGCTCGAGAACAATCTTGCTTTTCAGAGCAAGACGATATGAATAAATAAGCAAGGGATTGAATAATCCTAACTCATTGATCGAAGAGTGCACCGCAAATAAGGACAAGGTAGCACGATCAATCATAGAATAGTGTTTCAATAACCAACACGCTAAGAATGATTTAGTGTCCATTAACTACCGAGCAACACGGTTGCTAGGAGTATTGATTTCACACATCATGATTCACTTGTCGGCATTCTGGTTGCGACAACATGGGACCGAGGAATGAAAAATGATGGCAAGAAGTATCACTGCGTCAAGAATTCATGAGAGATGGTGCAATTCTCATGGCAATCCTGACATAAAGGGGGTAATACTCCAGGGTAGAACAGAGCAAAAGCTGGATGGGCATTTGATCTGCAGAACACAACCACTTTGACCCAATCCTGGATATGGATGAGGTACTGTAGTTTGTTTTTCCTAGTCATTCTAAAATAGGATGGCTTAACAAACCACAAGAATAATAAGCATCGATAACATGGATGCACAATTACTCCTGACTATCAATTGACAGACGATGTTCGGAATACAAATGAAGAGGGACAACTCAAGAGGACATGTATCTTTCTGGGTTGTGGATGCATAGATTAACATGTCGAAGCAAGTTCAACAGGTTTCTTCCAGATAACCCATGCAAAAAGGTAGAACTGGCAGAATCACAATTATGAATGAAGGACTCCTCAAGAGTTCTCTGATTGTGATATTTTGGTTCAAAGAACTTCTGCCTTAATGGTTCATGGTATTTGGAAGAAGGAAATACCACGTACCTCGAGGACTGTCGCAAGGTTACTAATATCCTAAAGGAACAAGCAAACACTATCAACAGGAGGTAAGTAGGGTGAATCTCGGTTTCAGGAACCCAGGAATGGAATACCTACTACTAAATGGCATCACAGGATGCTTTCGAGAATGGTGGCCAGAATCATCACACTGGGACACAAAACATGGCTAGGTTACTAGATGATCCCCTAAGACACCTAGGGTCATAATTATAATTCCAACATATATGTTGAGGCAATAGAGTACCTCAACTGACTGGTAGTGTGATTAATCTGGCCCAATGGACATCAAGAACAGGAGGAAGGGGTTTGCAAATGCATCAGACTACTTAGAAACCTGGGATGACTCGGACAGCATAACGGCTGTAAATGCTCAAAATTATTTGAGACATCCTACAAAATAGTGGCATAACCACTCAACAACACAATATCAAGGTTCCGAGATCAACTGTCAACATACGGAAGTAGTAGGAACGGAACTCAGGCTTGAAACTATCAATTCTATAAGTCTATGGATTAGAAACACGTCACCCTGATAGATAGATGAGAAGGCCTAGTTCTTAATCCCCGTAGAAAAGAAGAGGTTGACTCAGATCAGAAGGACATAAGGTAAAGGAGTAAAAAGAGGCTTACGTTCCCTTCCACAATCAATTCCCCTACATAACTAAAGCATTTCTAGACACAACTTCGACCAGTTTGGCTTGGTAATCCTACAGGCAGTCAGGCTTTGATACCAAAGCTGTCAGGACCCCGATTCCAAGTCACATTGATCTAGCCGGTAACACCTCATATCACTTTGCGGCCTCACGCATGGTATTCCCACGGGTGTCACCTTACCATGGCCCGGGACCGTTTACGCCTTTTGGCTCACGTATATGATAGTGTCGCTAGCATCCATATGACAAAGAACCCTGGCCGACATGGCTAGTCGTGAACCCAAAGCGGCACTAACCTATGGGGACAGGCATACATGAATCACATCGAGCATGTCGGTCAGCAGCGTGTGAATCCGGGCTATAGCACTGGGCTAACAGGTCTCCGGGAACCCGGGCTATAGCAGGCTAGGCAGGACTCCGGATGTCACCGCGTGACATTTCTCTGAAGGGACAGACATAGGAACGAAGTGAAACACATGCCGGCCAGTCAAGTGTCCGGAGAAGTAGTGCTGGGCTAACAGGACTCCAGTGAACCGGACTGTAGCGGACTACTATGGCTCATGGAAGCACTAGACTACATTTCCCCATAAGAGAGGCTGCCAAGGATAAACAACTAGATTGTCGGATCCCACACATACCTGGCATTTCAATCATACACACAATATGCTCGATATGTGCAAATACAACATGGCATCACAACATAACTCTACGACTCAATTATTTATTCATTAGGCTCCGAGGAGCGAGATATTACAAACATGGGTCTCATGACCCAACAATCCTAGCATACAAATTAAAGCACATGCGGAAGCTTAACATGTCTTAGTACAGACCTCTACAAATGAAAAAGGCTAAGAAGCCTGACTATCTACCAGATCCTGCCGATGGCACAAGATCGTAGCTGAGGTATCAAGCTAAATGTCGGAGTCCACATGGAACTACTAGCGATACTGAAGTCTCTCTGCAAAATAGAAATTAAGCAAACATGAGTACAAATGTACCCAACAAGACTTACATCAGAACTATCTACATATGCATCGGTATCAATAAAGGGGGTGGTGGAGTTTAACTGCAGCAAGCCAGCTTTGACTCAGTGGCTAACCTGAACTACGACTGCAAACAACTCTTTTGAGGTGGCGCACACGAGTCCACATATTCACCATTCAATACACCACTATGGATCCGCTCCCGTCTCCCTACGAGAAGGCCATCCATAGCACTCACACTTATCTTGCGAGTTTTAGAGTATCCACTTTCACTTGTCTATGAACTGTTATAGGCAACTGAGGGAGTCCTGGATTAGGGGGTCCCCGGACAGCCGGACTATATCCTTTGTCCGGACTATTGGACTATGAAGATACAAGATTGAAGACTTCGTCTCGTGTCTGGACGGGACTCTACTTGGCGTGGAAGGCAAGCTAGGCAGTACAGATATGGATATCTCCTCCTTTGTAACCGACCTTGTGTAACCCTAACTCCCTCCGGTGTCTATATAAACCGGAGGGATTTAGTCTGTAGGACAACATACAATCATACCATAGGCTAGCTTCTAGGGTTTAGCCTCTCCGATCTCGTGGTAGATCAATTCTTGTAATACTCATATCATCAAGAATAAATCAAGTAGGACATAGGGGTTTTACCTCCATCAAGAGGGCCCGAACCTTGGTAAAACATTGTGTTCCCTGCCTCCTGTTACCATCCGCTTTAGACGCATAGTTCGGGACCCCCTACCCGAGAGCCGCCGGTTTTGACACCGACATTGGTGATTTCATTGAGAGTTCCTCTGTGTCGTCGCCGTTAGGCTTGATGGCTTCTACTATCATCGATAGCGATGCAGTCTAGGGTGAGACTTTACTCCCCGGACAGATCTTTGAGTTCGGCGGCTTCGCACTGTCGGCCAACTTGCTTGGCTATCTGGAGCAGATCGAAAGTTACGCCCCTGGCCACCAGGTCAGGTTTGGAAGCTTAAAATACACGGCCGATATCTGCGGAGACTTGATCTTCGACGGATTATAACCCCTGCCTTGTGCGCCGCACGGTCGCGATGAGTATGATTTAGCTCTACCATCAGACAGTGTTCAGGAGATCGCACCGGCAACTGCTCCGACCCTCAATTCGGAGCCAATCGCGCCATCCATGGACTGGTGGATAGACCCCGCCATGGAGGCCGTACCCTTAGCGGCGATCGAGCCAAATACCGACCTTACCCCTCATGAGAGCCGTGTTGTCAATTTGCCGGATCCTTCTCCGGCCACGGACTCCGAACCGCCTACGCCCGTTCCTATCAAATCCGATCGGGCGCCGATCATGGAGTTTACCTCCGCGAATATTTTTCAACACTCGCCCTTCGGTGACATACTGAATTCACTAAGGTCTCTCTCCTTGTCAGGAGTGTCCTGGCCGAACCATGTCCGGGAGGACTGGGATACGGATGATGAAGAAATTCGTCGCCCACCCACCACCCACTTAGTAGCCACTGTCGATGATTTAACCGACATGCTCGACTTCGACTTCGAAGACATCGATGGTATGGACGACGATGCAGGAGACGAACAGGAACCACTGCCCACAGGGCACCAGACGCCCACTTCATCAGATGACGTATACATGGTGGACACACCAAAAGAAAACGATGAAGAGGAACGGAAGGACGCAACGAAGGGTTGTCCCCTCGAGAAGCAGTCAAAGCGGCAGCGTAAGCACCGCTCCAAATCCCGCCTCGGCAGAAACAACGATCATATAGACCCAGCGTTAGAGCAGGGTGAACCATCGCCGGACCACGGCAACACGGAGAATCAAACCGAACAACCCGAATATGTCAAAGATAATAATTCGGACGACATCACACCGGACAGGCACCCGGAGCAACAGAATGCCCATCAAAGGCTAGTCGCCACCGCGAGGAGTCTAAAAAAGCAGAAGCAAAGGCTCAAGGCTGTGCAAGACACACTCAGAATCAGATGGAATAAAGTAGTCAACACAGTAGCGAAGTACTGCGGTAATCGCCACACCAAGAGCTACCCGAAGCGAAAGTTGCTACCTGAATTTGATGAGGAGGCCTTAGATCCCCCGCCACCAAGAATTAAAACGCCCATCTGGTCGGATAGACGACCTCACGGTCAACATAGAGCGTCAAAGAACGCCGCACATAAGCCAATACGCGATCCACGAGAGGGCTCGCATCAAAAGGATGGCGCAACCAGATCCATCTATGGACCATGTAAGCGCGCTCCAGCATACGATGCAACACAACAAACATCCGAACACCATGGTACACCCAGATATAGGGGTGGCGCACACCCCCTATGTTTCACCGACGAGGTGCTGGACCATGAATTTCCAAAGGGATTCGAACGATGGAACAACAGACCCTGGGGTCTGGATTGAGGACTATATCCTCCACATCCATATGGCTCGAGGAGATGATCTCCACGCCATCAAGTACTTACCCCTCAAGCTCAAAGGGCCAGCTCGGCACTAGCTTAAAAGCCTCCCCAAAAGCTCCGTTGGAAGCTGGGAAGAGCTCGAAGACGCTTTTCGGGCAAATTTTCAAGGGACTTATGCCCGACCTCCGGATGCGGACGATTTGAGTCATATAACTCAATAGCCCGGAGAGTCAGGCCGAAAGCTTTGGAACAAGTTTCTTACTAAAAAGAACCAAATAGTCGACTCTCCGGACGCCAAAGCCTTGGCAGCTTTTAAGCAAAGCGTTCGAGACGAATAGCTTGCCAGACACCTCGGCCAAGAAAAGCCGAGAACAATGGCAGCACTAACAAGCCTCATGACCCACTTTTGCGCGGGCGAGGACAGCTGGCTATCCCGATGGAGCACCAGCGACCCAAGTACATCCGAAGTTAGAGATGGAAACAGGAAATCACGACACAGCAAAAATAATAGGCGCCGGAATAAAGAAGACAACCCGAAGAGCACGGCGGTAAACGCCGGATTCAGACGCTCTCGGCCACGTCAGCAAAAGCCGCCCTCTAAAGGCGCCAGAGATGAACTGTCCAGCCTAAACAAAATTCTAGACCAAATATGTCAGATCCATAGCACCCCCGATAAACATGCAAATCATTCCCACAGAGAATTTTGGGTCTTCAAGCAGTCCGGCAAGCTCAACGCTGAATATAAGGGGCAGGATACACCAAGCGAAGAGGAGGATGAGCCTCGCAAGCAAAGCACTGGGGAACAGAAGAAATTTCCACCACAAGTCAAAACAGTAAACGTGTTACACGTGATAAAGGGGAGAAACAAAGCGGCACTCCCAGATAAATATGCCCAAGGGCCTATCACCGCGGTGTTCTGCCACTGGCCGTCTCAACCGATCACGTTCGACCATCAGGATTACTCGGCAAGTATCCGGCGCGCAGGATGAGCTGCCTTGGTATTAGATCCAATAATTGACGGATACCACTTCACACGAGTCTTGATGGACGGTGGCAGCAGTCTAAACCTTATATATCAGGACACAGTCCGAAAAATGGGGATAGACCCAACGAAAATTTGCCACAGCAATACTACCTTTAAAGGAGTAACGCCAGGCCCAGGGGCTCATTGCACGGGCACCCTGCTACTAGAGATTATATTCGGTTTCCCCGATAACTTCCATAGAAAAAATTTAACCTTCCACATTGCTTCGTTCCAAAGTGGCTATCAAGCACTACTTGGACGCGAAGCTTTCGCTCTCTTTAATGAAATACCGCATTACGCTTCCCTCACGCTTAAGATGCCCGGTCCACATGGCATCATTACAGTAAATGGAAATATTTAGCGATCCCTGTGCGCCAAAGAGAGTGCGGCTGCCTTGGCAGCCGCACACTAAAACGACCTCACCAACTAAAGCATTCCATAGGTCGTCAAGACCACGAACACGGTTAGACGAGTCCGGCACAGCTATACGTAATTCATACAGGTTTGATGGCCACACCCCTATTACAAATACAAGGCGATCAACACTCGCAGACAAGTGCCAATTTTTACTCATCTTGAATTGTACATGGATTCTTTAAACCTACCTTTTTGCACGACATCTTTTCACCTAAGTTCCTCTCTTTTACAGATGACCATCGTGCTACACCCGTCCAGGATACGGCACAACGGAGACACAGGCGCAGACGTGCAGCAGGGACCCGTTCCAAGGATTCTTTTTAGATTAAGACCCTGCATCAACCTTTTTTACTGTCTCTTGTTGATACACATCCCTCGGATTCTCAGTACAATTGAGAAGGATGCTGACGTCTTGGCATGTGGCCACGTTAGAATAATGCACGTACCTAGACACCAGGGGCTTCTTACAAAGGGCACTGTTTATGCCCGATTTACACCATAAAGACCGAATACCTTAGGGAGTGTTCGGCGTCGCGAGTTTGGCCTTATATGCATCAGCTCCGAATCATGTCTTTGGTCAAATGTTGGGTTTGCCCGGCTCCTGTATTTTGCTGCCTTACATTCCGCTCTATCGGCTAAGGCGGCACCAGGAGAACTACTGCAATTGTGCCCTGGTTCATCCGGACGAGCACCTCAGTAGAGAAAGTCGAAAACTGACTGTCATGATATAGCGTGAGACTGGTCAACCACTCGATGACCTATCGGAATCTTAGAATTCCACCGCCTTAACAAAAGACCGTTTCTCGGCCAGGCATGTACGCACCCCGAATTTGGGTCAGTGCGGAGCCACCAGGGGCTATATAGTAGCCCCACCGTCAAACTCCTTTGTCTAAGTGAAAGTGTTAAAGCATTATAGTCCGGTTGCCTAGTTCGTTGCGCTATCACCTCCTTAATAGGACCAAGACGTTGGATTAAGTGTGAACACACGTCTTCTGCAAACACCCCCGCATTATATGCGTGGGGGCTGAAGCCGGTGACTGCAATATTTCAGGTTATATACATATATACATAAACGGCCGCACATGAGGCATCATATTACTTTCGGGAAAAAGTATAAATACAACCTTGATAAATTTAATAAAACATTGTTTTTACAATGGGAATACATGTCACTTAAACATGATATTCTTCGAGCACTGGGCCTCTATCAAACGAGCACCCTCAAGAACTTCTTCAAAATAGTGCTCGGCAGCCACTCGGCCTATGACCGAACCGTGCGCCGCAACAGTGGTGGCATCCATCTCCGCCCAGTATGCTTTGACACGGGCAAGGGCCATCCACGAGACTTCTATGCACGCCGACCTCTTCGTCGCATGAATGCGCGGCACCGCACCAAGGAACTGCTGGACCAAGCTAAAATAGTTGTTCGGCCTCGGCCTCTCCGGCCACAGATGATCCACAACAGACCTCGTTGCGAGTCCGGACAACCTATTGAGTTCGGCTCATTCGGCAAGCTGATCAGTCAGTGGAAGCCGACGCTTTGGAAAGTTAAATTGCGACCAGAATAGCTTGTCCACTTCACAATCTATTTGATCTTGGAAGTATTCGGCCGCATCGATAGCGCTCGCCGTCAAGTCCAGATATGCGTCTGCCGAACTCCACAGCCGATCCAGAGGGGCATACCGCGGATCTCTGAACTTCCTCCGTAGCACAAAGGGCTTCCCAGCCACAATATCACCGGCTTCCACGCAGCTCCTCCTTCTTCGCTCTCATGGTAGAGCGGGTGTCTTTGGTCGCCATCGTGGCCTTTGCAAGGTTCGTCGCCTTTGCTCAGTTTTCTTCTTCAATGAACTGGCAATGGTCGGCAGTGTCTTTTAACTTTACAACCATCTTGGCCATTTTCTCTTTGCTCTCGCAATGTGCGGCCTTCTTGGCTCTTAACTCTTCGGCTGTCTTCAAAGCAGCCGCATTACTACTCCTTGCTTGTTCTTTGGCTCAGGCAAGCTCCGCTCAAAGGGTCTCCACGGTGGCAGCTCCATCTGCCGTCACAACATATTAATGATAATGGCATCACGCTGATCTCACTATGTGACATTCACCAGAAAACATCACTTACCCTGTGCCTCGTCAAGTCACTTGTTAACAAGCTCGATGTCGGCATCTACCGCATCCAGTTGCCGCTTTAGTTCGGCAACCTCATTAGTCCGGCTAGCCACTTGAGCTTCCACCACCTGCACATAAAAGCGGTATGGTTATTACCTGGGACTACGATCCTCTGTTTGCTGCCGTTGTCGGCGACAACCAAAGTCTCAGGGGCTACTATCTACACAGGGCACACCTAAAAATGTGCGGTACTATCACAAATGTATATCATTTTACGTACCTCAAAGCCCGTTAGTAGACTCATAAAGGCGTCATGCAGATCCCTTCCATCACCTTACCCGTCAACGTACGATGTTCTTCCAAGATGGTCGCTCACTTCAGCAGATCCCTCAGTGCGTCCGACCGCATACCAGATGGCGCCGGACTCTTTTGTTTCCCCTCTTCAAGAGCCGGATACTGGGGACTTCGGGTGACCATAGGATTATCTTCTAGCCTCACCGGACCCGGGGAGGCCCTCCGTGACGACACTTCAAGGTTGCCCACTTCTTGAGCGGGGGAGTCCGGGGGAGGCGTTTCGCTCTCCATTATCTACGGAAGAAGATCCCCTGAAGACGAGCTCTGTTGAGAAGGGCTAAGATCCGAACTGCAAGATAAGCGCTTTGGTTATTTTCCTCGGAAGTAAGGTAGAATATCTTTACTATTAAGCATTTTTTGATCAATTGCGGCTCGTTAGAGGGCTGGTCCCCACGCGGACTTTGTGCGGCAAGAGCACCCTCCGAGGCAGGACCCTCTGGTGGAGACCTCTTCTCCCGTTTGGAAGCCTTGGTTTCCGGATCTTCAGAGGCAGTCCTCTTCCTTCCCCGGAGCGATAGAATGTCAGATTCTTCCCCTTGGTTGTCCTCCTTCATGGAGGCGCTCATTCCCTCGTCTGGAATTGGTAGCGGTGGGGGCCTACTTTTGCCCTCATTATTCCCCCCCTTCATCTTCCTTTGAGGGCGCCGAGCAAGGCGCTAGCTCGAGCATCTTTTCCAATACCGGATTGTCCAAACCCTCAGGAAGGGGGCCGAACACCGAATCATCTTCGCCTTTGTTAGCCAGTCCTGGTCAAAGAGTGATTTCTCAGAATGACGTCATAATAAATGAAAGACGGTGTGTTCGGCTAGAGGATTACTTACTTGGTCGGCCGTGCGGTTGCTACTCAGGCCCACATCCTCGGTAGTGTCCGGACACTCTATTTGGGGTCCGAAGAATGACTTGTGCATCTCCTCATGCGTCAGGCCGAGTAAATTCTGAATGCGCACGGTCCTTCTGGGTTGAATTCCCACAAGCAGAGGGGCCGGCGTTTGCAAGGCTGGACTTGACGAACCAACATGACTTGCACTACCATAACCAAAGTAAAATCTCCCTCGAAGATATCCCGGATGCGGATCGGCAGTATGGGCACATCCTTGGCTGGACCCCACCTCAGCCCCCTGCTGATCCATGACATTAGTTGTGGTGGAGGGCCCGAGCGAAAGGCAGGGGAAGCTACCCACTTGGCACTTCTGGGAGCAGTGATGTAGAACCACTCCCGTTGCCATAATCCGGACACCTATGGAAAGGAACCTTTTGGCCACGGAGCTCCAGCAATCTTGCTTATTAATGCACCCCCGCACGCTGCATACTGCCCCTCGACTGTCTTCGGCTTCACGTCAAAGGTCTTGAGCCACAGGCCGAAGTGAGGGGTAATGCGGAGGAAGGCCTCACATACGACAATAAATGCCAAGATGTGGAGAAAGGAATCTGGGCTAGATCGTGGAAATCAAGCCTGTAATAGAACATCAAACCCCTAACGAAGGGATCCAGAGTGAGGAAGTGGGAGATGAACACAACGTCTTCATTGGGTTCAGGAGTAGGGATGACCTGCCCTCGGGCGGGAAGCCGATGTGAGACTTCGGCGGTTAGGTATCTTGCCTCCCTCAACTTCTTGATATCCTCTTCCGTGACGGAGGAGGGCATCCACCGGCCCTAGAGGCTGGATCCGGACATGATTGAAGGTCCGAAGCACCTGACCTGGGCTTTGAGTGTTAGAACTTGAGGCGGGGGAAGGATTCAGTTGAGCATGGGAGGAAAAAATTAAAGCCTTGACCCTTTATAAAGAGGGTGAATATCAAGCGTCCTCCTCGTGGCCGTTTGGGACTTGCCTAAAATCTAGGAGTCCTAGGCACGGTTGGGTTACCCACGACCGTATTGATGAGAATCCCGTAATAAGGGGGACACGATCTCTACTTTGACAAGACGTGTCAAGAAACTACCTCGCGTTATGTGCGGGGCTAGTTAAAGAAAAACGGTTCGAATAATCACCGAGCCATGGCATGATGTCATGTTGCCAAAACGTGTCAGCAGATTAGATTTGTGGAAATATTATTCTCTCTACGGTGGTATGTGGAACTTATTTTGCAGGGTCGACACTATCCTTTTATTCGAACTCTTCTATGGTGTATCCGGAGGAGGAACCCGCCTTGCAATGCCGAAGACAACACTGCACGCCAGACTCATCGTCATTGAAGCCTGGTTCAGGGGCTATTGAGGGAGTCCTAGATTAGGGGGTCTCCGTACAGCCGGACTATATCCTTTGGCCGGTGTTGGACTATGAAGATACAAGATTGAAGACTTCGTCTCGTGTCCGGACAGGACTCTACTTGGCGTGGAAGGCAAGCTAGGCAGTACGGATATGGATATCTCCTCCTTGTGTAACCCTAACCCCCTCCGGTGTCTATATAAACCAGAGGGTTTTAGTCCTTAGGACAACATACAATCATACCATAGGCTAGCTTCTATGGTTTAGCCTCTCCGATCTCGTGGTAGATCAACTCTTGTAATACTCATATCATCAAGAATAAATCACCCAGGACGTAGGGTATTACCTCCGTCAAGAGGGCCCGAACCTGGGTAAAACATCGTGTTCCCTGCCTCCTGTTACCATCCGCCTTAGACGCATAGTTCGGGAACCCCTACCCTAGATCCGTCGGTTTTGACACCGACAGTCATGTTTGTGTAATAATTGCCATGTTGTAATATTTGCAGAAATAACGGAGTTCGGACGAGACGAGGAACAAGAACAGGTGTTGGGGGACATAATCTTAGCCGGAGGTGATGTCATGTCATATCTTAATGACAATGATGGTATAAAAGCAGAACAGGGTGAAGAAGAAGCAGGCTACGGTGATCGAAGAATGGAGGAGGAAAGACAGGATTATGATGGCTCCGGTGACCCAATGCTAGTGCAAGAAGGGGCCCGTGGTGACGGCTCCGGTGACCGAACAGAGTCCGACCAGGTAAATATTTTAGTTAAGCCTGTGATGACTAGCTAATTGATGCATTCATTTTTTTGGTATGTACACATATTAATTAACTCTCGTCTAATTCTTCTTTTTTCTAGCCCTCCGGATCGAGCACAACTTCGGTAAAGAGACGAGGACCGAAGAAAAAGTTGTGCTCGGATGAAAGGTTTGAGATCACAGCAATCGTGCGCGATGGCATGCCGATTGGACCCATCCAGACAAAGGAAGCATTTGCTACTTACTGCGGGGTTCTTCTTAGGGACAAGATCCCAATCAGCATCCAGCAATGGTGTATGCCTAAGAAAAAGACCCTGAGGTGTCTTATGTCAATGATATGCAGAAAGATGATCTTTGGACTGAGATGAAGGCAAATTTCACCCTACCACGAGAGCAGGATCCGGAGAAGCCAGTTAAAGAGCAATTAATCAAGTCTCATGCTCTTAAGAAGATGGCAGACCTATTAAGGAGGTGGAAGAATGAGGTGAAAATGTTTGTCGACAAAGAAGAGACACCAGAATTCATCGGCAGATATGAGAAGATCAGAGATCACTGGCCCGCATTTGTGGCCTAGAAGACATCGGAAAAGAGTAAGAAGATGTCGGTGACAAACAAGAAAAATGCTGCAAAGAAGAAGCTTCTCCATCGCACGGGGTCAGGTGGCTACCTCAAAGCCCGACCTAAGTTGGCCAAGGCTGAGAATGATCTGCTTGATAAAGGGATCGTACCAAAGACAATGAACTAGCCAGACCGTTGCTGGACTAGGTTCTTCGGGGCTGGCGGAACCTTGGACCTTGATCAGGGAAATATGTTTGGACGGGTGAGCAAATGAACATACCAGTCAAGAAGCTAAAGCACTATACCGATGCAGCATGGCAAGGGACGTTAGTTCCAGACAGAGAGAACGATGAGCTCACAATGGCCCTCGGGAATCCTGAGCACCCTGGACGGACACGTGGCACGCCCGGCTCTTTTCCTTGGAAGGCTGGTTCTCCGGACGCAGGCGGTTACAAATTCCAGGAGAGGAGGAAAAAAGTGGAGCATGCCCAAATTCAGACGCTGCACGAAAGGGTTCAAGCAATAGAGGAACGAGAAGTAGCTCGCAGCAAGCGACCTGCCGAAACTACCCCCGAAGCTACCCCGCCATCTCAGCGGAGAAGCAGCGTGGCTTCCACCGAGCTGCTTCAACCGGAGCATGTCTTGACGGCTCCGGCTAGCTACCCCGTGGATGCTATCACGGAGTCTCAACATTGCCACCTTATGACGTAATGGCAGAACTTGAAAGTCAAGGCGGCTATCGGCTCTGTTCGACCTACTGAACCCGGCGCAACTTTTCACTGTAGTCGAATTCCAGAAGGCTATGCCAGGGTGACGGTGGACGAAATAACAGAGGGATTTGAGGACCTCCAGCTTGACTACCCTTCCGGTGAAGGGGAGACTCGGCTGGGTTCTTGTCTATTGACTCCATGCCTATGGCGGAAGGAGCTCATCAAGCTTCTGAATTGGACGCCTCCGCCTCCTCCTCCCGGCGAGTCTGGGCACTGCGCCTCTCCTCCGCCTCCTCCCCGGCGAGTGATCAGGGCACTCAGCCTCCTTCTCCCGTGGCGGCTCTCCGCCTCCTTCTCCGCCCGGCGCGCCGAAGCAGCCAACCTCCTCCTCTCTGCCTTGTCAGCAAGGGCGGAAGAGACCCGCCGCCCGCTCCGGCTGCTCGGCGTCTTAGTCCTTCTCCTCCCGACTCGTAAGCAAGGAAAGAAGACAGTCGCAGCTGCTCCGTCTGCTCTGCCAGTGTCTAGCAGTACAGCCAGAGGCGGGAGGCAATACAGATTTGGTCCTTCTCTGAAGACTCCAGAGAAGTTACCATACGAGAGGACCCCGGAGGAGAACGCCAAGATCGTGCGAGCCGAAGTGAGGAACTTCTTTGAAGGGGTGAAAGCAAAGAAACATCCACCTCCGAAGGAGAAGGTAGATCCGGTGAAAGCGAAGCGCACTCTGGCTGCCCTGAAAAAACTAGCAAAGTCTCCGCCGAAAGGCAACTATGACCGCATTATTGCAAAGTCATTTGTCGAAGCGGAGCGGTCGGGAAGTACTGTCAGTTATCAAAGGTTAAAAGAACGATGAGCTGGGGAAAAAATTCCCCATCTTGGTGAACAAGCAAACCAATTGTGCCCCCCGCTCAAGGTGCCTACTAATGATCCAAGGATGGTGCCCGGTTATAGCAATCTTGGAGATTACCTGCCCGACGATGTACATTATGAGTTCTTGGAGGTGGGGGAACACAAATACGAGTATGGGAAGCCTCTCGTCAAAGATGAAAGATCTCTAACAACGATGATGCGAAGATTCCATGATTGGTACATGAAAACCTGCAGAGAGTCTGGGGGAGGAATACTTTGACGCCGAGAGTTAGAGAGGAGCATGACCTTGCTGGAATTGAACTGTTGAATGTTCCATTTGAGGAGTTCTTCCAGTTTTTCAATCAAAAGGCACTCGATAAAGCAACGTTGACTTGCTACTGTCTGTAAGTAGTACTACTTCTATCATTAAGTCTCTCTATATAGGTTAGCTCTTTCATTTCATGTATTTATAATTATCCTCACTATATTATGTAGAGTGAAGATCGCCGAATTGAAGAAAAGACTAATCGGTGATATTGGGTTCATTAACACAAATCTCATAGATGAAACTGAGGTTAAATATCGTGCCGAAGATACTGAGGCCAACTTGCTACGATCGTTGGTAATAAATGAAAAGAAGGATATAATACTCTTTCCTTACAACTTCAAGTGAGTGTTACTGTCTTGTGCATATTTGGTTTCCCTTATTAGTCCAGGTTATAGTAATGTAGTTGATGAGTTATGCATGCGTGCGCAGCGTCCACTATATTCTCCTAGAGATTAAGCTTGAGCAGGGACTAGTAACCGTCTTAGACTCGAGACGAAAAGATTCCCAGGACTATGCGGACATGACTCAAATGCTCAAGAAGTAAGTTAAATCGATCATTATCCACCATATCAGCAACTTTGTTCATTTCCTGATATATCAAGTAATTGTTTTCTTTGTCTGCAGGGTTTGGAGAAAATTCAACCAAAAAGCTCCGGGACTGCCGAAGAAGCTGCAATTTAGACACCCGAAAGTAAGTACTATAGTACATGTTCCGCGCATCTCCTAGTGATTCAAGCGCTAGTTTCATCAATACCATTTAGCATGCTTGCTTATCAGTTTGATTGACCTCTATTTCTTGTAAAGTGGTTGTGGCAGGAACGGAATGATTACTCGTGGATACTACGTTTGCGAGTCCATCCGCCACACGACCTGTGAACGAGGGTACTCTGACGAACAATATGAAGTGCGTAAGCAATAATATTCACAATTTTATTTTATTACCATCATTTGTTGTTGAGTTTCATTTATTCTATATATATGTGTATATTGTATTGGACCCCCTGTTCAAATTAGATGTTTCTATGCGGGATGAACTCCTAGCACCATTTACGTATGCGAGCAATTCAAGAGGAATTGGCGGCATTCTTTCCTTGATCACCAGTGATCGCTGAAGACGGAGAATACTATGTGGACCCTGTGTTCATATATAATTAGGAGATTATATTGTAAGAGATAATTATTGTATATATGTAGCCAGTAGTGTCGGATAGATATATGAGAACTTGTTGTTCGACCAATCTCTCGGAGAAGGAGAGGTGGTCGATATCACTTCTCTCTGTATGCATATGTTCATGACGATCTTCTGTTCCCTTTATTTGCTTACTAGCTAGCGTGTCTAGTCCTCTCTATATATACGTATATATAGCGTCGTCCAAGCATGAACATAAGAGAGGACACTTCTCTCTATTAATTAGCTAGCTAACACAATATATGAAACACCTAAATTAAACCGCCAAAACCCCCACCCCCTTTCAAAAGAAAAACAAAAACCCAGCCCTGAAATGCTGACGCGTGGATGCCTATTGGTCCCGGTTGGTGCCACCAACCGGAACCAAAGGCCCTCCTGCCTAGGCTAGGCGCACCGGCCACGTGGAGGCCCATCTGTCCTGGTTCGTGTAAGAACCGGGACTAAAGGGTTAGGGCATTATTAACGACCCTTTCGTCCCGGTTCACAAACCGGGACAAAAGGCCCTTGTCAACTAGGACGAATGGGGGTTTTTCTACTAGTGGTAACGGACTATGTCCCTTATAGGGGATGTTAAGATGACACTGGCCCCTAATCCGGCTAAGATTTTGGAATCGTCGAAGTAAATCACCCAGCTGGATTATGTGCCGTACTCTTTAGAGAGTTCGGCTTCTGTCCATTCGGTGACGAAATCGGCAAACACATTTTGATGGTAGCAGCTTGATGGCCCATTTTGCAATGCGGCCGGTGGCGTCTCGATTGTTTAGAATATCGTTGAGTGGTACCTCGGAGGCCACCGTGATCGAGCACTCTTGAAAGTAGTGTCGCAGCTTCCGAGATGCCATGAAAACCGCGTATGCTATCTTTTGATAGTGCGGGTATCGGGATTTACATGGTTTGACAACTGCCGATACATAGTATACGTGTTTTTGGAGTGGTAATATGTCCCTCTTCCTCTCTTTCGATGACGAGTACCGTCCTCACCACCTGGTGAGTTGCAGATATATACAATAGCATAAGTTCGCCGATGTTAGGTGCATCAAGGATTGGGTTGCTTGCTAGCAGAATTTTTATTTCTTCCAACCAAGTCGTTGCCGTGTCCGTCCACTTAAAGTGGTCAGTACATTGGAGCAGGCGATATAGCAGCAGCACCTTTTCTCCCAATCTGGAGATAAAGCGGCTCAAAGCTGCCATGTATCAAGCTAGTATTTGGGCCTGTTTTAGGTCTGTTGGTATCACCAACTGTGACAAGGCTCGGATTTTGGCTGGGTTTGCTTTGATTCCCCTATTGAAAACGATGAACCCGAGCAACTTTCCGGTCAAAACGCCGAAAATGCATTTTTCGGATTGAGCCGTATGTCATATGTTCAGAGGTTGTCGAATGTGAGACATGAGTCGTCCACCAATGATTCGACATGTTTGGTTTTCATGACTACATCATCTACATATGCCTCCACCATCTTGCCAATTTGTTTTTCTATGCATGTTTCAATCATGCGTTGGTAGGTGGCACCGGCATTCTTATGTCCGAAAGGCATAGTGTTAAAGCAGAAAGGCCCATACGGAGTGATAAATGCCTTGTGGCCTGATCGGATTCCTTCATCTTAATCTGATGGTATCGGGAGTATGCATCAAGGAAACACACCGAATCGTTTCCTGCAATTACATCAATGATTTGGTCAATGCGGGGCAGTGGGAAGGGGTCCTTAGGGCAAGCTTTGTTAATGTCTTTAAAATCGACAGAAAGGCGCCAAGATTTGTCCTTCTTTGGTACCATCACCAGATTTGCTAGCCAATTCGGGTGTTTTATGTCTCGAATAAACCCGGCATCTAGTAGTTTGGCTAGCTTCTCCCCCATAGCTTGCTGCTTGCATTCAGAAAATCACCGTAGTGCTTGCTTGACTGGCTTGAACCCCTTTATTATGTTGAGGTTGTGTTCGGCCAGTCTGTGTGGGATCCTTGGCATATTCGAAGGGAGCCAGGCAAAAATGTCCCAATTCTCGCGCAAGAATGCTTTGAGTGCAGCGTCGATCGTCGGATCGAGCTGTGCTCCAATAGCTGTTGTTTTATTAGGATCCGTCGGGTGAACATGTAATTTGACTATTTCGTCTGCTGGCTTGAAAGAAGTGGATTTTGACCTTTTGTCAAGTATTATGTCATCTCTATCTACTATGGAGCGTAGGGCGGTGAGCTCCTCGGCGGCACGGGCCTCGGGTAATGCCTCGAGGGCCAGGGATGTGGTTTTGTTTTCGGCGCAGAGTGCTATGTCCGGATCACTGGCGATAGTGATAACTCCGCTGGGCCCACCCATTTTGAGCTTCATATACCCATAATGAGGTATATCTTGAAAGCGTGTGAATGCATCTCGCCCTAACAGGGCATGATATACGCTGTTGAAAGGTCCCACCTGGAAGATTAACTCTTTAGACTTGTAGTTCTCGGGCGCGTGAAATACCACATCAAGTTTTATTTTTCCCGGACACCGTGCTTCTCGGCTAGGGATAATACCTCGAAAGGTTGTGTTGCTCTGCTTGATGAGGCTTTTGTCTATTAGCATTTTGTTGAGCGTGTCCTCATAGATGAGGTTTAGTCAGCTGCCCCCGTCCATGAGCACTTTGGTAAGTCGAAAGCCATCCACAATTGGATTTAGAACCAAGGCGGCTGGTGCTCGGACTGATTGGGCCAGTGGTTTGTCAGTGGCATTGAAAGTTATCGCCATGTCGTTCCAAGGGTTTATTGCGGCTAATTGGTTAACTTCGGTGAGGTCGCGGAGCGCCTTTTACACAGATTATTTGAAGAAAAGGTCTCATAGACTGTAAATACATTGATATCATTACCCTCAAAGGAGTACCTCGCTGGGGTAGGGTTGGTGAGGATGGCCTCACCGCTTTTAGCCACCTACCAAAGTATCCAACATGCCCGAAGGCTATGTGTTGGTTCTGAATTCAGCGTCATATGTATCTGGCAAGGACTGTGAAGCCATTCATCAAGGACAGTCTTATGTCCCGTTAAGGGCTTACTTTTCTTGTCCGTGAAGTGATGATCAAGTGCCCCATGAGGGTGCATCCTTTTTGCCCGGCCGATGGGTGGCTTAAAGGCCGGTGGTTCCCATCGAGCTGTCTGTGCTTTCCAGGCACTTTCCAATGCGCCGTACTTCTGTACTATGTGTGCCAAATCTGCTAAGTGCAGTATGCGGTGTGGGTTGAGGGCATTGAGGATCCCTTCATCCGTATAGTTGCAGCAAAAAACTGATACCACAACATCGTCGCAGCAATCCTTAATTTTGTTTTTAATGAGTAAGAATCTAGCCCAAAAGTGATGTACTATTTCCTGAGGTTGCTGCCGTATATACATTAGATCACATATGTACAGGGGACCGGAGCTGCTTGGGGAGTATTGGTTGTTGTGGGTGGGCGGGTTTAAATCCGAAACCTGACCCACTGTGGAATCCGAGTTTTGAAAAAATTATGAGGTCACTAGCCTAGGATCCGGAGTGTCCTTAGGCTCAACGCCTCATTCTATGTTCGGAGGACAGATGGTCTCTTCTCAAGGATGGATGTCCGGCTCGTAGGGCCCGGAGATCCGACCACAGTTTGTTTTTAGCATAGGAGGAATGATATCCTCGACTTGGTCTTCCATGATGGTCACTAGGTGGGTGACAGGTGGGGACATGATTTCCCTCTGATCGGGTTTAAGCCCAATCAGATCATAATCTGTTGAGACCCGTAGGGCAGCAATGCGATCTAGCATTTCATTTAAGGACGAGATATCTGCTGGATCCATCTTATCGACGCTTTCGGGGTTCATGCAGAGATGGGTTTTGACGGTCCGGGAGACCGTTTAGGCACGATAGCCGGGAGGGCACCCATGGTGAAACCTGGAGGATCTGCCGAGGAACTAGGGCCCTTCCAGAGGTGATCTCGTTGCTGACGACAAGGCGAGCCATCGATCCTTCTATTGACAACACAGATGAACTCTCAACGAAAGCACCAAGATGGGTGAGTCCTGTACTAGGGGGTTCCCGGTCGTCCGGGCTATGTGATATGGGCCGGACTGATGGGTCAAGAAGATACAAGATCGTAGGGCCTTCCCGCATGTCCGGATGTGACTCTCCTTTATGTGGATGGCAAGCTTGGCATTGGGATGTGAAGATTCCTTTCTTTGTAAAACGACTCTGTACAACCCTTGGTCCCTCCAATGTCTATATAAACCGGAGGGTTTAGTCCGTAGAGACAATCAGAATTCATACAGGCTAGACATCTAGGATTTAGCCATTATGATATCGAGGTAGATCAACTCTTGTAACCCATATACTCATCAAAGTCAATCAGGTAGGAAGTAGGGTATTACCTCCATCAAGAGGGCCCGAACCTCGGTAAACATCGTGTCCCCTACCTCCTATTACCTTCGATACTCAGACGCACAGTTCGGGACCCTGAAAGTGCAACTATCCCTAGGTGGTTTTGGTAATTCATAACAACATATAGCTCATTGAGCTAATACTATTCCAAGATAATTATTTCAGGAAAGCTCAATGATTGGCATGGCATGGATGTGAAAGTGGAGCCCTCAAGATGCTAAGGACAATGGATTGGCTCAAGCTCAAAAGCTCAAGACTCTTCATTTTATATTTTAGTGATCCAAGATCACATTGAGTCCATAGGAAAAGCCAATACTATTAAGGAGGGATGAGGTGTTGCTTAATGAGCCTCTTGCTTCATGTGCTTAGTGATACGCTCCAAAACCCGCAACTACTTTCCCATATCCACATATGACCAAAACTCTAAGCCAAACTCGGTCCTACCGATTCTTCCTATCCGGCGCCACCAAGTTTCACTTGTCATTAGCCACTGCCAAACCCTAGCAATTCGGTTCTACCGATAAGGATCTCGGTCCCACCGAGATGGGGTTGCAAACTCTCTGTTTCCCTTTCGTACCTTTTCGGTCCCACCGAAAGAGCGAATCGGTCCCACCGAGATTGCAATGTAAACTCAGTGTTTCCCCTTTGTAACTTTTCGGTCTCACCGAGTTTCACTCGGTCTCACCGAAAGAGCAAATCGGTCCCACCGAGTTTGCCTGACCAACTCTCTGGTTAGCTAATTACCAAATTCGGTCTCATCGAGTTTGTGTAATTGGTCTCACCGAGATTACGTTATGCCCAAACCCTAACCGAATCGGTCCTACCGAGTTGCATGTCAGTCCCACCGAAATTCCTAACGGTCACTAGATTTACTATTTCGGTCAGACCGAGTTTTCTGATTCGGTCCCACCGAGATTGGTAAATTGTGTGTAAAAGTTGGATTTTGTGTGGAGGCTATATATACCCCTCCACCTCTTTCTCATTCAGTGACAGAGAGCCATCAGAACACACACATCATTCCAACTCATTTGTTCTGAGAGAGAACCACCTACTCATGTGTTGAGACCAAGACATTCCATTCCTACCATATGAATCTTGATCTCTAGCATTCCCAAGTTGCTTTCCACTCAAATCTTCTTTCCACCAAATCCAAATCCTATGAGAGAGAGTTGAGTGTTGGGGAGACTATCATTTGAAGCACAAGAGCAAGGAGTTCATTACCTACACACCATTTGTTACTTCTTGGAGAGTGGTGTCTCCTAGATTGGCTAGGTGTCACTTGGGAGCCTCCGACAAGATTGTGGAGTTGAACCAAGGAGTTTGTAAGGGCAAGGAGATCGCCTACTTCGTGAAGATCTACCGCTAGTGAGGCAAGTCCTTCGTGGGCGATGGCCATGGTGGGATAGACAAGGTTGCTTCTTCGTGGACCCTTTGTGGGTGGTTGCTTCTTCGTGGACCCTTCGTGGGTGGAGCCCTTCGTGGACTCGCGCAACCATTGCCCTTGGGTGGAGCCCTGTGTGGACTCGCGCAACCGTTACCCTTCGTGGGTTGAAGTCTCCATCAACGTGGATGTAGGATAGCACCACCTATCCGAACCACGGGAAAAACATCCGTGTCTCCAATAGCGTTTGAACTCTCCAAACCCTTCCCTTTACATTCTCGCAAGTTGCATGCTTTACTTTCCACTGCCCATAAACTCTTTGCATGCTTGCTTGAATTGTGTGATGATTGCTTGACTTGTCCTAGAATAGCTAAAATCTGCCAAGAACAAAAATTGGGAAAAGGTTAAGTTTTTATTTGGTCAAGTAGTCTAATCACCCCCCTCTAGACATACTTTCGATCCTACAAGTGGTATCAGAGCTTTGGTCTCCATTTGCTAGATCTCCATAGCTTTTGGTTGTCATAGCCTTGGTTTCACAACCTAGGAGAGTATGGCGTCTAGCGAGGGAAATTATCACCGTAGAGGTCCTTACTTTGATGGTACTAATTTTGCTAGTTGGAAGCATAAAATGAAAATGCATATTCTTGGACATAACCCCGCTGTTTGGGCTATTGTGTGAGTTGGTTTGCAAGGTGACTTCTTTGATGGGAGAGAACCAAACCGTGAAGCTACCGCGGATGAGTTGAAGATGTTGCAATACAATGCTCAAGCTTGTGATATTCTCTTCAACGGATTGTGCCCCGAAGAATTCAACAAAATCAGCCGCCTTGAGAATGCAAAGGAAATTTGGGACACTTTGATTGATATGCACGAAGGTACCGACTCCGTCAAGGAATCCAAGCTGGATGTGCTTCAAAGCCAACTTGACAAGTTCAAGATGAAGGATGGTGAAGGTGTCGCTGAAAAGTACTCTAGGCTTGCTCTCATCACAAATGAGATTGTCGGCTTAGGAAGTGAAGAGATGACCGATAAATTCATCATCAAGAAGATCCTAAGAGCCTTGGATGGAAAATATGATACCGTGTGCACATTGATCCAAATGATGCCCAATTACAAAGATCTCAAGCCAACGGAGGTGATTGGAAGAATTGTTGCTCATGAGATGTCACTTAAGGATAAAGAGGAACTTCACAACAAATCAAGTGGTGCCTATAAAGCCTCATGTGAAGCCCCTACATCATCAAGTGAGAAACAAGACTTCAATGAAGAACTGAGCTTAATGGTGAAGAACTTCAACAAGTTCTACAAGAGTAGAAGCAAAGATAGAAGCTCCAAATCAAGGTCCTACAATGACAAAAGATCTTCTAGTCGAGAGCGAAACTGTTACAATTGTGGAAGACCCGGACACTATTCCAATGAGTGTACAGCTCCCTACAAGAGAAGAGAAGATTCTCCAAAAAGAAGATGCAAAGGATCACCACCAAGAGAGAGAAGGAGTAGAGATGATCGTTTACTCTTATCCACTTACATGCCTCAAGTCAAGTCTAACAAGAAAGATTCGTCCTCTAGTTGTAACAATGATCATGCTAAATTCAATATTGTTGCTTCTAGTAGTTCTCTTGATTCCACTAATGATTCTCTTAGCCAAGTTACACTTGAGCAAGAAAATAGCTTCTTGAAGGGAATTATAGAGAAAGGAGTGTACAAAAGCCTTGCCGGGAGTAAGCAATTCGAGGAAATTGTGCGCAAGCAAGGACTGCACCGGAAGAATCAAGGTGTTGGTTTTGAACGAAAGTTCAATGCCAATGGAGTTGAATGGGAAGAAGATCAATACCCCAAGACAAAGTTTGTCCCTCAACAAGAGAAGTATACTTCTTTCAAGGGGACACAAGCTCAAGATGATCTTCCACCACAAGACTACGAGCAAAAAGGCAAGGACAAGCTTCAAGAGGAAATTGATGCATTTGAAGAAGCTCCTAAGACCTTAGTCAAGTGGATTCCCAAGACTTCTTCAAGTTCCACTTCATCAAGTACGACTACAACTCCAAGGATTCCCATCAAGATGATGTGGATCCAAAAGAAGAAGAACTAGAGAGTTCTTGAGGGTGACTCCGCCAACATACTTCACTCTTATCATTTTGGCAAGAACAAGTGCAATCAACTTCCACATCTTGCACTAGTTCAAGGAGTCACAAACCCTCTTGTTGGTAAGACAAGGGACAAGGTAAACTAAAAGCTTTCATGGACATCATCTTTTGTGTGCATCACTCTATGTCTATGGATATCCTTGCTTGTTCCTTGTGGGACTAACCCATGTAGGTATTGAAAGTGCAATTCACTCAAATGGATAGCTCCAAGAGATCTACATCAACGTTGAGCATCCACATCTTCAATATCTACATGAAGTCATCATCGACAAAACCCAAGGTTAGTTCATCCCTCTTAGGGGGGATATCACATCTAGGGGGAGCTTTATTCTAAGACTTGAGCTAAAGCAACTCTAAAGATGTGAACAAAACAATGCTTTATGTAAAAGTGGTAACCCCACTTGAGCTTAAACGATGAGTATGACCTACGATCAAGTGTTCACTTGACTCCTAAGTCAATATACTCATATATAGATGACCTAGTCATCGCAAATTGCTTGATAGATGCTAGAATTGGTTGTGCATGCCTTGCCACATATTTCATTTGCCATCTTATTGTGTGAGCATGCTGATTGCATATTTTACTCATTCGAGGACATCCACTTGTTGCTTTGATTGTTCGGTTTTATTTCTTTTTGCCAAGTGGATGGACAAGAATGCCTAAGAACCTCCTCTAGCTATCTATGCTTTTCTCGTCTCAAACTCTATTCATGCTACATCACAAAATTTGATCAAGTCAGATTCGAACCACTCTGTGTGAGGAGCGCTCGGAGTCCCCGATTCGTCATAGACTTAAACTTCCAAAACCTCTTTATGATTCTCGGTCTGACCGATACTCCACTTCGGTCCTACCGAGATCATTAAGTTGATCTAAGTTTTCGATCTCGGTGCAACTGATTTGAACCTTTTGGTCTCACCGAGTTTCAGTAACTGCACGCAGTTATGAATCTCGGTGCCACCGAGTTGTTCAACTCAGTCACACCGACAGGGTCGGGCTATATATAGTCACGGGCAAAATTTGGAAATTTCTCCGAACCCCTTCGCCCGCGCGATAGCCTGCTTTGCCCCCGAGGTCTCCGGATCGTCTTCTCGCCGCCAGCAGCCTCCAGTCGCTGGTCTCCATCGCCGTCAACGGGATTTCTGCCCCGCCATTGCCGCCGTAGCAAGTCCCCGCCGAACTAGGGTATGGACTTGATCTTTGTGCTATTCCTCAATCTGATTCCTAGCACATTGTGATCATATTGATTCTTGCCACGATTGAAACACTTCTATGCACTCAAAATTCTCATAGATTAGGTTTGATTCGAAAATTCTAGGATTAGGTCTCCACCGAAACCATCTCGGACCCACCGAGTTGAAAAACTCGGTCCCACCGATTTGGCTTATGCCATTGCACAAGTGAGACTCGGTCTGACCGAGAATTACTTATCGGTGTGACCGATTTTTGAAATCAGTGAAACCCTAGCAGTCTCGGTGCCACCGAACTGTGACTCGGTCCTACCGAGTTCACTAGTTTAGGTTCCAAAACTGCTTCGGTATGACCGAGTTTGAAAGTCGGTAGATCCGAGATGATTTCAGTGGGAAACTAAAACTAAGTTTTTGAATCATTCCTTTTTGCAAAAATCTCTGCATTTTGTGATGCTTATCCACTCTATCTCCTCTATAATCTATTCACAGGGTCAGCAGTCAGTTTGCATCATGTCATACCAGAGTGACAGCCAAAACTTGTCAAAGCAGCAAGTGCAGCTGAGTGAGGGCACTAGCCCCTCTAGTTCCTCAGATGATGGCAGCAGGAGCACACCCAGCAACCTGCCTAAAGCTGCCACGATACAAAGGAAGAAGAAAACCTCAGATTCTGAAGATGAGGACTATGTGGCAGAGGAAGAGGCCACTTCCAAGAGAGTTGAGCCAGCTCAAGGCTCAAAGCCAGGCCTAAAAATCAAAAGGCCAGCAGGCAGGCAGCCCATGTCAAAGGCTAGAGCCTCAACTGAGAAGCCTACTCCCATTGAGCCGTTGCAGCTGAGGGCAAGAAGAGGAAAGAGAGAGTGAAGAAGACTGTGGTTAGAGTGCTTGGGAAGGCCTCCATCATTGTAGAAGAGGAGGAGGAAGAAGAGGCAGCTGCACCAGCGCCCAAGGCAGCCAAACTTATGGGAGATGCCATAAGGTCAGGGGGAGCTGCATCCAAGCCCAAGGAAGCACCTAAGGCTGCATCTAAGCCTAAAAGTGCACCAAAGAGAAACACAAGGAGCATCCCAGCCACTGAGAAGAACAAGGCCCCAGTGCCTGAGACTATTGCAGAGGAAGAGGAAGAGAGTGTCCTTCGGAAGCTCAAGACCAAGATCCCAGACCACAACGATGCTCATCCTGTGGCTGAGGATATGAAGCTAAGGAGAGACTCAGGGCTCAGGAAATGGAGAGAAGCAGATCCATATGCTTCTAGGAGAAGGACTGCAGTGGACTACAGGTTTCATACCAAGGAGCAACAGGATTTCTATGAGACAGTGCTAATTGACAAGAAGCCAATTGTATGTGACATGAGATGGGTCGACTGGACCTATATCAAGGATAATGAAGAGTACTACCCAGGAGTTCAGGACAGCTTTAAGGCGTGTGGAGTAGAGGACTTTGTAGGGCAGAAGCTCACAAAGTGGAACGAGGAACTCATCATGCAGTTCTACTCCACAGCTCACTTTTATCCAGATGGGAGGATTACATGGATGTCTGAGGGTACGAGGTACCACTCTACTGTTGAGGAATGGGCGAAGCTGATCAATGCCCCAGAGGAGCAAGCAGATGACTTGGACATTTATGCCAAGAAAAAGATGGACCACAACTCCATGTCCAACATGTACAAGGAGATTCCGAATGAAGCACTTGACACGTTCAAGTTTGGCTCAGTGCATTATCTGCTCTCAGGATTGCCTACGATCAACTGGATCCTTAGGCACACCCTTCTGCCCAAGTTTGGAGATCACAAGATGATCAGAGGTCACGCGATCAATTTGCTTCATGTTTTTGACGTGCCTCAAAAATTCAAAGTCATGAGCCTTATAGTGGAAACAATCAAAAGGACTGCGGCAGATCAGAACACCAGAGCTACTTGATTGCGTCCACCCTGCGGATTGAGCAGAGTATAGCCACCCTGACTTAGAACCAGGCGAGTTTAGAGAGGATCATGGAACAGAGGTTCTATGACTTGGACATCAAGGTAACAGAAGTTCAGTCTGCAGTGGAGCAGCTCCAGGAGGACATGAATGAGAGGAGAGGCAGGACCACGACTCATGCATTTGCGAGGGTGCCACGAGGTCCGAGGTCGTCTGCACTGCCAGTTGCTGACACCAGAGCTACAACATCTGCACCAGCCACAGCCTCAGTTCCACCAGCTCCAGCATCCACTTCAGCTTCCACTCCGACCACGTCTACCGAAGGCTTCGTCCTTGGAGTGATCCGGACTCCACCACCACCTGAAGATCAAGCCTGAGCGTCGACTTAGCACTATGCATTTTCTAGGAACTTTTTGGTAACTTGTTGCCAAAGGGGGAGAAAATGTATAGATCATAGGCTTCGAGAGAGAGTGTTTCTTGGAACTTTGTTTGCTTGTGTGTGAGATACTACGTCCTTATGCCTGTGAGACATCGATGATCATGTGTTTGCTCATAAGCTACACTTAATGTTTGCTTGATGCTTGCTTAAATATTATCATTCTATCTATCGTTTGTGATCATTCACTATTCTTGGTGATGAGTGCATGTATTTCGATCTTATCATTTTTTGAGCGCTCCACCAAGATGTATGTGACATGGAAGAGTAACCCATGATTCTAATTCTTTGTGCATTTGCAGTCCAAAGCAAATTTTAAATATGCACAAATTTAGGGGGAGCTCTTACTTATCACATACCTCTCAAAGCGACGATATATTTCATGCTTGTTATCATTTGTCGAAGCTTTGATCTATATGTTGTCATCAATTACCAAAAAGGGGGAGATTGAAAGTGCAACTATCCCTAGGTGGTTTTGGTAATTCATAACAACATATAGCTCATTGAGCTAATACTATTCCAAGATAATTATTTCAAGAAAGCTCAATGATTGGCATGGCATGGATGTGAAAGTGGAACCCTCAAAATGCTAAGGACAATGGATTGGCTCAAGCTCAAAAGCTCAAGACTCTTCATTTTATATTTTAGTGATCCAAGATCACATTGAGTCCATAGGAAAAGCCAATACTATTAAGGAGGGATGAGGTGTTGCTCAATGAGCCTATTGCTTCATGTGCTTAGTGATACGCTCCAAAACCCGCAACTACTTTCCCATATCCACATATGACCAAAACTCTAAGCCAAACTCGGTCCTACCGATTCTTCCTATCCGGCGCCACCGAGTTTCACTTGTCATTAGCCACTGCCAAACCCTAGCAATTTGGTTCTACCGATAAGGATCTCGGTCCCACCGAGATGGGGTTGCAAACTCTCTGTTTCCCTTTCGTAACTTTTCGGACCCACCGAAAGAGCGAATCGGTCCCACCGAGATTGCAATGTAAACTCAGTGTTTCCCCTTTGTAACTTTTCGGTCTCACCGAGTTCCACTCGGTCTCACCGAAAGAGCAAATCGGTCCCACCGAGTTTGCCTGACCAACTCTCTGGTTAGCTAATTACCAAATTCGGTCTCACCGAGTTTTTGTAATTGGTCTCACCGAGATTACGTTATGCCCAAACCCTAACCGAATCGGTCCTACCGAGTTGCATGTCAGTCCCACCGAAATTCCTAACGGTCACTAGGTTTACTATTTTGGTCAGACCAAGTTTTCTGATTCGGTCCCACCGAGATTGGTAAATTGTGTGTAACGGTTGGATTTTGTGTGGAGGCTATATATACCCCTCCACCTCTTTCTCATTCAGTGAGAGAGAGCCATTAGAACACACACATCATTCCAACTCATTTGTTCTGAGAGAGAACCATCTACTCATGTGTTGAGACCAAGACATTCCATTCCTACCATATGAATCTTGATCTCTAGCCTTCCCAAGTTGCTTTCCACTCAAATCTTCTTTCCACCAAATCCAAATCCTATGAGAGAGAGTTGAGTGTTGGGGAGACTATCATTTGAAGCACAAGAGCAAGGAGTTCATTACCTACACACCATTTGTTACTTCTTGGAGAGTGGTGTCTCCTAGATTGGCTAGGTGTCACTTGGGAGCCTCCGACAAGATTGTGGAGTTGAACCAAGGAGTTTGTAAGGGCAAGGAGATCGCCTACTTCGTGAAGATCTACCGCTAATGAGGCAAGTCCTTCGTGGGCGATGGCCATGGTGGGATAGACAAGGTTGCTTCTTTGTGGACCCTTTGTGGGTGGTTGCTTCTTCGTGGACCCTTCGTGGGTGGAGCCCTTCATGGACTCGCGCAACCATTACCCTTGGGTGGAGCCCTCTGTGGACTAGCACAACCGTTACCCTTCGTGGGTTGAAGTCTCCATCAACGTGGATGTAGGATAGCACCACCTATCCGAACCACGGGAAAAACATCCGTGTCTCCAATAGCGTTTGAACTCTCCAAACCCTTCCCTTTACATTCTCGCAAGTTGCATGCTTTACTTTCCACTGCCCATAAACTCTTTGCATGCTTGCTTGAATTGTGTGATGATTGCTTGACTTGTCCTAGAATAGCTAAAATCTGCCAAGAACTAAAATTGGGAGAAGGTTAAGTTTTTGTTTGGTCAAGTAGTCTAATCACCCCCCCTCTAGACATACTTTTGATCCTACAGACCCCCTACACGAGATCGGCCTGTTTTGACACCGACATTGGTGCTTTCATTGAGAGTTCCCCTGTGTTGTCGACAAAAGGTTCGATGGCTCGTTTGATTATCTACAATGATGCTATTTCGGAGGAGAGTTTCCTCCCCGGCCAAATCTTCATATTTCGTGGCTTCGTACTACGTGCCAACTTGATTGGCCACTGTCACTGGAAAAACTGGCAGATCACGGGTAGGGGTTCCCGGACTGTGTGTCTAAGCATCGAGGGTAACAGGAGGCAGGGGACGCGATGTTTACCCAGGCTCAGGCGCTTTTGACGGAGGTAATACCCTACGTCCTGCTTGATTGACTTTGAAGAGTATAGGGGTTACAAGAGTTGATCTACCTCGAGGTTGTAATGGCTAAACCCTAGATGTCTAGCCTGTATGATTATGATTGCCTCTATGGACTAAACCCTCTGGTTTATATAGACACCGGAGGGGGCTAGAGTTGTACAGAGTGGGTTTACAGAGAAAGGAATATTCATATCCGCACACCAAGCTTGCCTTCCACGCCAAGGAGAGTCCCATCCGGACACGGTGGAAAGCCTTCTATCTTGTATCTTCGCATCCCATTTATCTGGCCCATGTTGCATAACCCGGACGCCAGAGGACCCATTAATCCAGGACTCCCTCACTAGCCCCAGAAACCAGGCTTCAATGACAATGTATCCGGCACACAGATTGTCTTCGGCATTGCAAGGCGGGTTCCTCCTCCGAATACTCCAATGTAGTTAGTCAACAAGAACTATGTCCGGATCTGTTTAATAATCAGAATATCGCGGCCACAAGGGCATAATACTTAATCAAAAAACATGATATGTCTTTGTTGACAATTTACGTCTGGCCTCTTTATTATTTTGAATCACTTTTCAATCTCCCGTTTCACGTTTCGGGACGCAGCCTCCGGTGACACGTCTTGTCAAAAGAGAGAGTGTGCCCTCTTATCACGGGATCTTCATCAATAGGGGTTTAGGTAGTCCAACCATGCCATCCGCACGACCCCTTTGGAATAGGTGAGTTTTAAGACTTGTGGGGGGACGCTTTATATTCACTGCCTTTATAAGGAGATAAGAATCCACCTTTTCACCCCACGTCCCCTTCTTCCTCAGCCCGTCCACCCTCAAGCTTCATAGCCCAAGCTTCGATCCCTTCCGTCCCCAGAAAACATTCAAGCCATGTACGGTTCCGGAGCGCATGGCCAGTGGATGGCGTCTTTTGTCCCGGAGGAGGACATCAAGGAGCTCCGGGAAGCAGGGTACTTGGCCAAGGAAATCGCCCACCGGCTTCCGGCCAAAAACAGATTGTCCCTACTCCGGTTAGGATTTCCCCTCCCTCATTTCCTCCGTGGTTTAGGGTTTCTCCTCCATCCTTTCATCTACGGCCTTATGTTCTACTACGGGCAAGATTTTCATGATCTAGCTCTGAATTCCTTCCTCAACATTTCGGTGTTCATCATCGTATGTTAGGCATTCCTCGGCACCCCTCCCCACTTAGGCCTATGGCTCAAGGTTTTCAATGTGAAGCCAAAAGTGGTGGACAGTCAACACGCGGAGTGCGGAGGCGCCATGGTGAGGAAGCAAAAAGTGGTTCCCAATGTTACTTGGCCGAAAGGCACCTTTGTGAAGACCGTGAAGGGGTGGCAGCAAGGGTGGTTCTACATCACAGAACCCCGTGACTCCACACGGGCCCCTGCTCCCGAATTCAAGTCCGGGCCTCCACTATGGCTGACATCCTGGCTCAACAAGGGCCTGGACTGGGCGTCATCCGACGAGGGGACGGTGCTTCAGAAGCGCATCAAGAGTATGGTAGACAAGAAAACCAGTCTCGTCCAGGTAATGCTCTTTCGCCGGATTCTCCCCTGCCAAAACCAGACTCAACCCATATGGGAGTTCGACCCGGCCGGTCCCGGACCCTGCGGCGATTCTTTGGCTTGGAGAACGGAGACAGGTGGAAGCTGCTATTCAAGACCCAAAAGACGTGGCTAGAAACGACTGAGGATCTCGACCTCGAGTGTACTCATGCATCATCTCCCGTAAGTTTTTATGATAACTTTATTGTTTGCAAATCCAAGGGGCTTACTAACCTTTCCATTCTTCCCAGAGGGCTGGACGAAGAAGGCGAAGCGGATTCACTGTCCGACTCCACTACCCGAAGACCCAGCCATCCCTCTATTAATGAGGATGCTGGTTCTGGCGCCATATCAGGCGCCGAAAAAGCGGGCCAAGAAGAAGGGCAAGGAGGCCAAAAGCGGCATCCGTTATAAAGGTGCTTTGGACATAGTTTCTGAAGACACCGAGACCCACTCCTCCCCTGATGAAGATGAAGGAGAGGAGGAAGATAGTGAATCTCCCCTTAAGGGGGAAAGAAGAAACGGGGGGCTTCCGTGGATCTGGAGGCGAAGGCGTCCAAGAATGGGAGAATCTCCCTCACGGATGACTCTAAATCGAACACTGATGAATGGCGCCCCAGGCCGGAGCCCCTGGCCGGATCGTAAGTACCCCCAAAAGCACTTGTACTTATATATCTATCTGGCTTAGTGCTTTGTGATCTTAACATACTACATTATGTGCTGCTATCCGGCTCGCATCGACCCCCAGCAATCCTCATCTTTGGAGAATTCGCTGGATTCGAACATGATGGACAGCGGGTCACCTCCGCCGGCCTCCTCACCCAAAGCTACATATAATGCCTAAGTGTTGTCCCAAAGGACCCTGTCGGATTTTGGGTTCCGACAAAACCCTTGAGGTTCGAGCACTGGGGTGGGTATGAAGATCTCCCCCCTCTCTTTCTCGAACTCGACATGATCTCACGGCCTAGCTCGACGAACCCAAAGAACGAGAGACACAAGATTTATACTGGTTCGGGACACCGTTGTGTTGTAATACCCTACTCCTGTGTGGTGTGGTGGATTGCCTCTTGGGCTAAGGATGAGTAGTCACAATGGAAGAACGGCCTTCCGAGGAGAGTTCTTCTTGTGCTTGGTGAACTTGTGTGGTTGGGGATGATCTGGAAGAGCTGATTCCCTCTCTATGGTGGTGGCTAGTTGTAACACCCCGGATGTAATTTTCCCAATTTGTACTCCAACTCTTGTCGTTTCCAGCGTTAAGTTAATTTATTTCCTCAGGTTCGGGTTTTGTCTCCATGTGTTGTTGTCGTTGTCATGCATCTCATATCATGTCATCATGTGCATTGCATTTGCATACGCGTTCATCTCATGCATTCGAGCATTTTCCCCGTTGTCCGTTTTGCATTCTGGCGCTTCGTTCTCCTCCGGTGGTCATTTCTACCTTTCTTTCGTGTGTGGGGATTAAACATTTCCGGATTGGACCGAGACTTGCCAAGCGACCTTGGTTTACTACCAGTAGACAGCCTGTCAAGTTTCGTATCTTTTGGACTTCGTTTGATACTCCAACAATTAACCGAGGGACCGAAAAGGCCTCGTGTGTGTTGCAGCCCAACACCCCTCCAATTTGGCCCGAAACCCACCTAACTCTTCTCCATCATCTAGAGCGTTCGATCACGATCGCGTGGCCGAAAACCGCACCTCATTTGGACTCTCCTAGCTCCCTCTATGCCTATTTAAACACCCCCCCGAAATCGGAGCTCCTTCTCCCCCGAAACCCTAAAATCCACCTCGCGCCCGCCGGACATGTCCGTTTCCGGTCGGACGCGCCATGCCGCCGCCCCAATCCAATAGGAAGACGCCACCTGTCCCGTCGGGCCACCTCCGCCGCCAGCCCACAAGGCCTAGGCCGGGCCCTCCCGCGCCGCCTCCCGGGCCGAGCCGCCCCGCGCGCCCGCCGGCCTTCTCCTTCGCCCGCGCTGCCGCCTCTCTCTACAGCCGCCGCCCGGAGCTAGCGCCGGCCACCGCACCATCGCCGGCGACCTCGCCCCCCCACCGGACTGCCGACCCCGCCGCCTCTTCCTCGCCGCCCCGAGCCGCCGCCGCAGGAGCTCGCCGGCGTCACCCCCAAGCTCCGGCCCGGCCCCTCCCTCTTCTCCGGCGACGAACTCCGGCGAGGGACCTGGCCGACCTCGTTTTGCGTGCAGATCTGAGATCCGTGAACAGTAACCCTAGAGGTTGTTTTTTTCCTAAGTCCCAGAATTGCAGATCCATATGCCCATGTTCGTGGCTCCATAACTTTGCATCTGTAGCTCCGATTCATGCATATAGCATATCAAAATGTTCATCTCAGAGTGTACATCATTTCATTCCATTGCATCTTTTTCATTTGAGCTCATCTTGATGCCCGAAATTCTGTTAGAAGAGGGCTACATGATGTTAGAAGGAGGCTGAAAGACCTTGGCTTAACCGCGCCCATGGTGATTAAGGAGTTCCTCCGACGCCGCGTCACCCCGCTCCAGCCGTATTCCTAGCCGATGTGGGCCCTATCTGTTGGACAGGATCGCATGAGGCTTTAGGAGTCAAAGTTACCGCTCGAGGTATGAAGAACGGTGCTCGAGGTCCTGGTAGGCGACACCTCGCCAGCTGATATGCCACCGGAGGGCTGTCTCTAGTACAGTTGCTCAAACAGGGCGGAGTTCGCGGGGCAGATGCCCCCCTTTGTCGATAGTGGCTACCAAGTGGGTGGTGGGTGGGCTTTGAATTTCTTCATCGTCCGTATCCCATCCTCGCTGACCGTAATCCGGCCAGGGCTCTCCTGATAAAGAGAGAGACTTTAGAGAATTCAGGATGTCGCCGAAGGGCGAGTGCTGAAAGATGTCCACGGCGGTGAACTCCATTATTGGTGCCCAATCGGGTTCGATCGGCAGGGACGCGAGGGGTTCGGAGTTCGGAGAGGAATCCGGCTCCTTGGAGTCACGGGCCGTGCAGAGTGCGGGGCTAGCGTTTGGCTCGATCGCCTTTGAGATTACAGCCCCCGAGGTGACGTCCGACCGTTCACCCTCGATTGGCACAGCTGGCTCCGAATTAAGGGTCAGAGCCGGTGCGTTTGCGGCCTCCAGGGTACTGTTCGGCGGCAGCGCTAGATCATTCCCCACGAGACAGTGCGGCGCGCTTGGCTATGGCACGAATCCGTTGAAGATCAAATCTCCGCGGATGTCTGTCGTGTAGTTTAGGCTTCCAAACCTGACTTGATGGCCGGGGGCGTAGCTTTCGATCTGCTCCAGGTGGCCAAGTGAATTGGCCCGTAGTGCGAAGCCGCCGAAGACGAAGATCTGTTTGGGAAGAAAAATCTCACCCTGGACCGCATCGTTGTTGATTATCAAAGGAGCCATCTGGCCTAAAGGCGACGACACAGAGGAACTCTCAATGAAAGCACCATCTCGGGTAGGGGGTCCCGAACTGTGCGTCTAGGCCGGATGGTAACAGGAGGCAGGGAACACTTTGTTTTACCCAGGTTTGGGCCCTCTCAATGGAGGTTATACCCTACTCCTGCTTGATTAATATTGATGATATGGGTAGTACAAGAGTAGATCTACCACGAGATCAAGGAGGCTAAACCCTAGAAGCTAGCCTATAGTATGATTGTTGTGTATGGAGTTGATTGCCTACGGACTACAACCCTCCGGTTTATATAGACACCGGATAGGGTTAGGGTTACACAGAGTCGGTTACAATTGCAGGAGATCTTGAATATCCGCATCGCCAAGCTTGCCTTCCATGCCAAGGAAAGTCCCATCCGGACACGGGACGAAGTCTTCAATCTTGTATCTTCATAGTCCAGGAGTCCGGCTGAAGGTATAGTCCGGCTACCCGAACTCCCCCTAATCCAGGACTCCCTCAGTTGCCTATAACAGTTCATAGACAAGTGAAAGTGGATACTCTAAAACTCGCAAGATAAGTGTGAGTGCTATGGATGGCCTTCTCGTAGGGAGACGGGAGCGGATCCATAGTGGTGTATTGAATGGTGAATATGTGGACTCGTGTGCGCCACCTCAAAAGAGTTGTTTGCAGTCGTAGTTCAGGTTAGCCACTGAGTCAAAGCTGGCTTGCTGCAGTTAAACTCCACCACCCCCTTTATTGATACCGATGCATATGTAGATAGTTCTGATGTAAGTCTTGTTGGGTACATTTGTACTCATGTTTGCTTAATTTCTATTTTGCAGAGAGACTTCAGTATCGCTAGTAGTTCCATGTGGACTCCGACATTTAGCTTGATACCTCAGCTACGATCTTGTGCCATCGGCAGGATCTGGTAGATAGTCAGGCTTCTTAGCCTTTTTCATTTGTAGAGGTCTGTACTAAGACATGTTAAGCTTCCGCATGTGCTTTAATTTGTATGCTAGGATTGTTGGGTCATGAGACCCATGTTTGTAATATCTCGCTCCTCGGAGCCTAATGAATAAATAATTGAGTCGTAGAGTTATGTTGTGATGCCATGTTGTATTTGCACATATCGAGCATATTGTGTGTATGATTGAAATGCCAGGTATGTGTGGGATCCGACAATCTAGTTGTTTATCCTTGGCAGCCTCTCTTATGGGGAAATGTAGTCTAGTGCTTCCATGAGCCATAGTAGTCCGCTACAGTCCGGTTCACTGGAGTCCTGTTAGCCCAGCACTACTTCTCCGGACACTTGACTGGCCGGCATGTGTTTCACTTCGTTCCTATGTCTGTCCCTTCAGAGAAATGTCACGCGGTGACATCCGGAGTCCTGCCTAGCCTGCTATAGCCCGGGTTCCCGGAGACCTGTTAGCCCAGTGCTATAGCCCGGATTCACACGCTGCTGACCGACATGCTCGATGTGATTCATGTATGCCTGTCCCCATAGGTTAGTGCCGCTTTGGGTTCACGACTAGCCATGTCGGCCAGGGTTCTTTGTCATATGGATGCTAGCGACACTATCATATACGTGAGCCAAAAGGCGTAAACGGTCCCGGGCCATGGTAAGGTGACACCCGTGGGAATACCATGCGTGAGGCCGCAAAGTGATATGAGGTGTTACCGGCTAGATCAATGTGACTTGGAATCGGGGTCCTGACAGCTTTGGTATCAAAGCCTGACTGCCTGTAGGATTACCAAGCCAAACTGGTCGAAGTTGTGTCTAGAAATGCTTTAGTTATGTAGGGGAATTGATTGTGGAAGGGAACGTAAGCCTCTTTTTACTCCTTTACCTTATGTCCTTCTGATCTGAGTCAACCTCTTCTTTTCTACGGGGATTAAGAACTAGGCCTTCTCATCTATCTATCAGGGTGACGTGTTTCTAATCCATAGACTTATAGAATTGATAGTTTCAAGCCTGAGTTCCGTTCCTACTACTTCCGTATGTTGACAGTTGATCTCGGAACCTTGATATTGTGTTGTTGAGTGGTTATGCCACTATTTTGTAGGATGTCTCAAATAATTTTGAGCATTTACAGCCGTTATGCTGTCCGAGTCATCCCAGGTTTCTAAGTAGTCTGATGCATTTGCAAACCCCTTCCTCCTGTTCTTGATGTCCATTGGGCCAGATTAATCACACTACCAGTCAGTTGAGGTACTCTATTGCCTCAACATATATGTTGGAATTATAATTATGACCCTAGGTGTCTTAGGGGATCATCTAGTAACCTAGCCATGTTTTGTGTCCCAGTGTGATGATTCTGGCCACCATTCTCGAAAGCATCCTGTGATGCCATTTAGTAGTAGGTATTCCATTCCTGGGTTCCTGAAACCGAGATTCACCCTACTTACCTCCTGTTGATAGTGTTTGCTTGTTCCTTTAGGATATTAGTAACCTTGCGACAGTCCTCGAGGTACGTGGTATTTCCTTCTTCCAAATACCATGAACCATTAAGGCAGAAGTTCTTTGAACCAAAATATCACAATCAGAGAACTCTTGAGGAGTCCTTCATTCATAATTGTGATTCTGCCAGTTCTACCTTTTTGCATGGGTTATCTGGAAGAAACCTGTTGAACTTGCTTCGACATGTTAATCTATGCATCCACAACCCAGAAAGATACATGTCCTCTTGAGTTGTCCCTCTTCATTTGTATTCCGAACATCGTCTGTCAATTGATAGTCAGGAGTAATTGTGCATCCATGTTATCGATGCTTATTATTCTTGTGGTTTGTTAAGCCATCCTATTTTAGAATGACTAGGAAAAACAAACTACAGTACCTCATCCATATCCAGGATTGGGTCAAAGTGGTTGTGTTCTGCAGATCAAATGCCCATCCAGCTTTTGCTCTGTTCTACCCTGGAGTATTACCCCCTTTATGTCAGGATTGCCATGAGAATTGCACCATCTCTCATGAATTCTTGACGCAGTGATACTTCTTGCCATCATTTTTCATTCCTCGGTCCCATGTTGTCGCAACCAGAATGCCGACAAGTGAATCATGATGTGTGAAATCAATACTCCTAGCAACCGTGTTGCTCGGTAGTTAATGGACACTAAATCATTCTTAGCGTGTTGGTTATTGAAACACTATTCTATGATTGATCGTGCTACCTTGTCCTTATTTGCGGTGCACTCTTCGATCAATGAGTTAGGATTATTCAATCCCTTGCTTATTTATTCATATCGTCTTGCTCTGAAAAGCAAGATTGTTCTCGAGCTTAGTAACATATCACTGGTTCGTGATGTTCCGAATATCTTCTCGGAAGTATTACCAGGTTGTCACCTTACTGCTATGTTGAGTTCGTGATCATGCTGGTTTTTCCTCCAAACCACCCATTCTCCAAGAATCTGTGTTGGATACCCCTGAGCTAGTTAGTTAAGCTAAACAATAACTTGGAGAGTTGGAAGATAAAAGCTTGTCTGACTTAGATCATGTTAAGGGATATCTTTGGTGTGTGTGTGTTGAAGAAAGATGACATCTTCATCGATTGATCCTCGTGATCAACTGTCGGTGCTATTGTCTTAACCAATCCTTGATTTGAGTATGTGCTAGCGTCAAATCAAATCAGAACCAACGATAATCGTAATGTTGTCTTACTCGTGGTTGTTCCTTGAGCATACACCATTATTTCTTTTGGGTCTAACTAATGCTAACACCTTGTTCACATGATTGTGGAGTTCCATTTATATGGAAACCTGGATGAATTGTTGTTGAGCCCATCGACAACATCTTGGTCTCCTCCATGATTTGGTTGAACATTACACTAGTGTTGGAAACTTGTGTAAGCAGTTTCTTCATGACCATTCGTGAAGGATATGTTTGGACGATGGAAGTGAGTCCCTCTAACTCATGTGCACTTGATGCAAGTTGCCGCCATGAATTTGAGAAGGCTTGTTTTACCTCCTCTGGAATCATCCCAAGTCAGTCATGCACGTGCGAAGTATTCTATGGTCTAATAGACTGATTATCTTCATTCCATACGTATTCCTAGCACACCAAGCCACTGATTGATTTGTTCAAGAAGAAGGAGTTCCTTCATAAGAGCTAGTCATGACCTATGTTAGGACTTCGTTATCCTCGATGATGGTTCCCAATCTGAACTCGGTAGTGTTTTACTCTAAGACTACTATGTGGTCATGCTTGTCTAGGACAGCATGTTCACATGTGTTTAGCAGGACCAGCTCATGTTCTGGAGCTTGCTATCGTAGTTCATTTCCCGAGAATCTCGCAACGTCATCTCGTCGATTTGTGTTGCAATCTATCACTTTTCTTCCTATATTCGATGAGTCTGGAATATCCTGACACCAACCAGATCTGAATCTCAGGCAGATATGATGGTTGGAACGTGTCCCAAGAATTATAATATTGGTCTCTTGGTAACCCGGTAACGTGGATGTCGTGGCCAACCCACCTAGCCGGAAGGTCTATTATTGTAATATCTTGGTTGAAGAAGTTGGTCACCTCCCCATAAGGATCTCGCAGGATCTGCCTCCGTAGTTATTCCTTATGGATTCTTAAGCTTCTGAATGTCCGACCTTTTACTTGAGGTTCTAGTTATCAAACCATATCTACAAATGGGTTGCGCTAGCACATCAAGGAGAACATTAGAAGAGGGGTGCTAAATGTCTCTCGGTCAATCATCCAGATTCCGTTCCCTTGGCCTCACTAAGGTGAAATCGGAGAAAGGGGTGTCTTTCTATGCATCTGCATTGTCCATCACTATTTGTAAAGGTAGTAAGATGTGTTGCCAGGGTCCTCGACACGGATGTTGGTAGAACCTTGATGAATATGGAAATTCTCAAGTTCCTGAGAGCACGCACAACAAAAATCATCCCTTGCGTTGTCTTCAACAAGGTAGTCCACATCATCCGTCCTAGTCCGAGTATGCCATTTCCTCGAGCTATTTCAAACGATCAGTTGTAAATTGCCTTAAGCTGGAATGAAGAGTTTCAACGATCTATGGATCAAAAGTAATTCTTTTTGGCACTTAAGGGAATATCTTTGCAAGTCACCTTCTTTAAGGTGTCTCGTTGTGGTATCATGGCAACCCAACTCCTTGCGACGTTGACACCGTTCACCATCCTCCTAGGTGTTGGAATTCCGCTACTTATTTAAACCTTGTCATATGCTCATTTCCATCATTCTTGATGTGTGTATCGTGTCTCATCTCGATAGATGTCGCTATGTCTCATTCTGAGACTTGATCGGTGGTTGCTCGATCTTCGAGAAGATCGATTCTTCGAGAGTTTCTTTTCTTTCTATTATCATGTTGGATGGAGTTCTCAGAGCAAGACATCGAGACAAAGATGGTGATCGTGTCAACGTTCCGATGAAGTGCAACCTGGATCGTGAAGACCGTGTTAGCTTGTGATCCCTCTGTCTTCTTACCTCACGTCCTCAATCTCGGGATGAGATTCTTGTTTAGTGGGGGTGAGTTGTCACAGCCCTGGCTTAGCCTTTGCTTGACCTTGCTTGATCATCATGGCATCATGTTTAATTCTTGGAAAGTTGAAATGGGGGCTGTTCAAACCCTAGCACCAGAACCAAATCAAATAGGTTCAACTTAAAAATATTTTGAGTGAATCCAAAATGCCCTCTAGAAATGTTCATGATTTTTGATAAAGGTGAAAACCTTTGACAAAAATGATGAACGTATTTATAGGCCATTCCTGGATTTTGGAATTAACCCATAATGTATTTGAATTGGACATTTAAATTTTATAAATATTTTAAATGTCCAAATACTCATGAGCTGAAATGGTTACTGTTGGAAATTTTCCAAACAGTGCCCACAAGAAAGCTCATGATTTTTGAAAATGCTCTGGCATTTTATTTTAAAGCCAAAACATTTGCAGAAAATAGAAAAAGGAAACAGAAAAGAGAGAGAGTTAGAGCTTACCTGTCGCCCTGGCCTGGCCCAGCTCGGCCCAGCCCACTGGCTGCTGCCAGTCACCCCCCTCCTCTCGCCAGGAGGACGAGAGGCACATGCCCGGCGCTCGCAGCCACACGCCGGCCACCTCCTGCTTCTGCCGACACCCAGGACGCCGTCTACGAGTGCCACACACTCTCCCTCGTCCCCCTCTCACTTTTCTCACTCTCCCGCGGCTTCCTCCCCCTTCTATGCTCTCTCCCCGAACGCGCCCGCCACCGCCGACGTGCACCACCGCGGCCACCGCCTCCCCCTCGCCTCTCCGACATGTCCAGAAGCTCCGCCGCGACGCCCTCGCCCTCTCCATCGAGCCACGCTTCGCTGGAGGCCCTGCATCGCCGCCATCGGGTCGTCTTCAACCTCGGTACCCGCCGGACGCCGTTCATCAATTCGCCTCGCTCCGGTCGCCCCCGAGCCCACTGATCTTCTCATCGACCTCCCTGTGAGCTCCGCCGCTTTTCCCCTCTTCTTTCCCACGCATTTGCATCCTCTAGGCCATAGTTCCACCATGCCCGAAGCTCGTCTCCGCTCGAGCTTGTCGCCGGCATTGCTCCGGCGACCATTTCGTCATCCCGTGCTACCCAACATGCTTGCCGCATCGCGTAGTGCCTCGCTAGCACCTCAGTTCCCGCGATTGCACGCCGTAGCCCAAACCCCACACATGGCAGAACTCCGGCCGCCGCCTTGGAGCTCGCCGTCGTTAGGTCCGGCCACGATAGACCCGGCCACCACCCCCACTAGATGCGCGCCTGCAAGAGCTCTCCAACGAGCCCAATAACGGCCTCGCCCGTGCCCTATGGTCGTTTTTCGAGTCGCGCCACCATCTCGGGCCTCGCCGGCATCGAGTCACCGGCGGGTTTGACCCCGCTGACCATTGACTGGGTGGGCCTAGTTTGACTCCCCGGGTCACTGACGTGTGGGCCCCAGGCCACTAATTAAACTAGGATTAGTATTAGTTTAACACTAACTAACTTTAGTTCGTTAACTAACTACTGGCTAGTGGGTCCCACTGGTCAGGTTTGACCAGGACCGCGTCTGTTGACCAGATGATGTCAGCATGATGCAACACTGACGCGGTAATGCTTTTCTGTATTTTAAATAAATCTAAATGATTTATTTATTTTCAGAAAATCCCCTAAACTTCCAGAAATCATAGAAATTCAACCGTAACTCCAAATATGATAAATCATATATGAAAAATTATTAGAAAAATTCAAGGAGTCCATCTGTACCATTTTCATGCATGTTTGAACAATGTTTGTCCTCTATTTTGGACAAAACAAATAAAGGGAATTTAAATAATCATATATGGAGTTGGAATTTGAATCTTGTATTCAAACCAACTTCATTTAAATCATAACTAGATGCATTAGCTCAAATCACAGCATATTGCCATGTCATGATCATGCATCATATTGTCGCATATGCATTGATTGTGTTCTTCTCTATTGTCGGTGGTTGTCCCCTCTCGATAGACGTTGTACCGACGCTGTGATCGTTGGCACTGATGAAGACCCAATGATATCTTCAGAAGTGCGAGGCAAGCAAAACCCCCGTGTTCATTCCGATACAATCCCACACTCTCGCTCCTGCTCTCTTTTACTGCATTAGGACAACAACGATTCAACTGTTAGATGTTGCGGTAGTTGAACCCTTTTCCTCTGCATGACCTGTCATTGCCACAGTAAATAGATGAAACCGACTAGCATGAGTAGGAGTTGTTTGAGCCCTGATGTGCCTACTCATTCATGTTTGTTTGTCATGCCTGCTACTGCTTAGAGTTGAGTCAGGTCTGATTCATCGGGGATGAATCGGAGGTGTGTAAACATGTCCTACTGTTGAGAGCTAAGTGTGTGAACACGATTTGGTAAAGGTAGCGGTAAGAGGTCATGTAGGAGTACATGGTGGGTTGTCTCATTGGAGCCGTCCTGAGGAACTGAGTTCTGTGTTTGTGATCCATGAAACAGTTACTACCACGCATTGGGCCCGAAACCAATGTACCCTCTGGGCTTCTTAATCACCCTAGTACTCTATCCAGGAGTTGCAACTAGTTTCTAGTGTTTGAAGGTTATGTGTTGGCGGCCGTGCGTAGCGCTGACCCTAGGGGTGGGCTATGATGCGGTAGATACACCGTGGCACGGTGTACCGGGCGCCCGTTTGGTGTCTCGGGAACCCTGTTCACATCGTTCGGGGCCGTATGTGGAAACCTCGGCCGGACTCCCTGCGGATGGAACCTGGATAGGCGATAAACCTGGACTAGAGACTTGAGTGTTTAGGTAGGACGTGGCCGACACCCTCGTTGGGCTTCCGCTTGAAGGTTGCTGAGTACGTGTCGTGTAAACGGCGGTAAGTGGTGACAGCGTGTGTGAAGAAGTACACCCCTGCAGGGTTAACATCATCTATTCGAATAGCCGTGTCCACAGTAATGGACTTCTGGGTTGCCTATAACAGTTCATAGACAAGTGAAAGTGGATACTCTAAAACTCGCAAGATAAGTGTGAGTGCTATGGATGGCCTTGTCGTAGGGAGACGGGAGCGGATCCATAATGGTGTATTGAATGGTGAATATGTGGACTCGTGTGCGCCACCTCAAAAGAGTTGTTTGCAGTCGTAGTTCAGGTTAGCCACTGAGTCAAAGCTGGCTTGCTGCAGTTAAACTCCACCACCCCCTTTATTGATACCGATGCATATATAGATAGTTCTGATGTAAGTCTTGTTGGGTACATTTGTACTCACGTTTTTTTAATTTATGTTTTGCAGAGAGACTTCAGTCTTGCTAGTAGTTCCACGTGGACTCCGACGTTTAGCTTGATACCTCAGCTACGATCTTGTGCCCTCGGCAGGATCTGGTTGATAGTCAGGCTTCTTAGCCTTTTTCATTTGTAGAGGTCTGTACTCAGACATGTTAAGCTTCCGCATGTGCTTTGATTTGTATGCTACGATTGTTGGGTCATGAGACCCATGTTTGTAATAGCTCGCTCCTCGGAGCCTAATGAATAAATACTTGAGTCGTAGAATTATGTTGTGATGCCATGTTGTATTTGCACATATCGAGCATATTGTGTGTATGATTGAAATGCTTGGTATGTGTGGGATCCGACAATCTAGTTGTTTATCCTTGGCAGCCTCTCTTATGGGGAAATGTAGTCTAGTGCTTCCATGAGCCATAGTAGTCCGCTACAGCCCGGTTCATCGGAGTCCTGTTAGCCCAGCACTACTGCTCAGGACACTTGACTGGCCGGCTTGTGTTTCACTTTGTTCCTATATCTGTCCCTTCGGGGAAATGTCACGTGGTGACATCCGGAGTCCTGCCTAGCCTGCTACAGCCCAGGTTCCCGCAGTCTTGTTAGCCCAGTGCTACAGCCCGGATTCACACGCTGCTGACCGACATGCTCGATGTGATTCATGTATGCATGTCCCCATAGGTTAGTCCTGCTTTGGGTTCACGACTAGCCATGTCGGCCCGGGTTCTCTGTCATATGGATGCTAGCGACGCTATCATATACGTGAGCTAAAAGGCGCAAACGGTCCCAGGCCATGGTAAGGCGACACCCGTGGGAATACCGTGCGTGAGGCCGCAAAGTTATATGAGGTGTTACCGGCTAGATCAATGTGACTTGGAATCGTGGTCCTCACAAGCAGCAAGTGGAGGCGCGCAAGGCCGCCCTAGCGTTGATGAAGGGGATGCCTACTGAGGAGGAAAAGATCCTGACGCGCTGGAGCTGGAAGCCATGGAGAGTAGCCTTGATCTTGAGCGGTTGGAGACGAGGGAGCGCCAAGTCGCCCAAGAGGAGGATGATGTTAGTGCGCGCGAGGCCAGGGCTCGAGAGGAGGTCGACCACTAGGTGGCCGAGGATCACGCAGACCTTGAGGGAAGGTACGACCTGAAGCTGGAGCTAGTGGAAGCCGGAGCTGTGGGCAGGACTACCGTCCTCAGGTCAGGGTTGGCTGAGGCGGAACATCACGAGAAAGCTACCGCAGCCGCCCTGACCTCAGTGCAAGATGAGCTGGCTTCCGCCCGTGCCGAGCTGCTTTCACTTCAGCAGCGGGTCGCCAACGCCGAGTCCTCCGCACAGCAGAGCAGGGAGGAAGCGCTCCGATGGTGGATGCTGAAGAGCGAGCACGCCCCCATGCTCCAAAGCCTCGGGATCAGAGCCAATGCAGCGCTGGGCGCCATTTGCAATGAAGATGCACCTCATCCCCACTCGAACGACTACGCCAGTCACCTCCTTTTCTTCACCGACATGGTGACACGCCTGGAGAATCGATCCGAGAGGGCTCGCGTGCTTGTTGGGTAGAGGAGCCGTGGCCTGCTCAAGCGGGCGTTCTCCCTTGTCTTCAGCCACCTCCAAAACACCTACCCCAACATTGACTTCGATGCCGCCATTGCCCCTATGCCCGAGGCCTTCCGGGGCGACTTGGTGCGCTGGGTAGAGGCCAATGTGGATGCTCTAGTCAGGGCCTTCACCTCCGAGGACGACGTGGTGGTGGTCGCTGCGGATGAAGGCGACGTGGTGAATGATAGTGAGGGCGGCGCCGACAATGGTGGCGGTGACGGCGGCGATGATGATGGTGATGCCAGCGATGGTGGCGGCGACGCGTCTGGCAGCGACCCAGAGGACGCAGCGAGCGATATGTCTGATTGAGCCCATTCTTCCTTGTGGTTAACCCTGCATGTGAAAGCTCGGGCATGGCCCTGAAAGTTGTAAGATCATTTTGGGAGGGGGATCCCCTCATGTAAACAGATTATTGCTTCTATTTCTTTGGCCAAGCGAGAAATGTGTTTTTACGACCCCGCGAGTCCTGCTGCAGTTTTACCTTACTGCTGCAGTTTTACCTTAATAAGGTCTAGTTCCCGACTGGCTTATGGGGTCGTGAGCTTGTGAGGGGCCTGCCGATCCGCCCGAGAGGGCCTCGTGAGAAGCGAGCGCCAGCAACGGAAGGGCATGCATGCAGCATGCGTGTGCCGTGCCCAGCCCCCACTCGCGAGGGGCTCGCGAGGGCGGAGGCAGCAGGTGCGAACTCCGAATCAAGGCAAGGAACCAGATTGCAAGAAATCGAACGAATGAGAAAAGTCAGCCCCCATGCATACCAATGAAAATTCAACTTCAACATAAATCCAAAGCCAGAAAATAGGGCTACAGAAAGGAGATTGAAAGAAAATGGCCGCGTCCGGCACCTAATATAGTCTTGTTGTCTTCTCACCAGCGCGGAGGTAAGTGCTGCCACTAGGACGTGGGAGGGAGCCCCCGAGCCCCAAGGGCGGCACTCCTAAGACTCTGGGGCATGTACAGACCCACTCATTATTACGTGAGAGTGTCACGAGCGGAGATCCTCACAGGCACGAGCCTTACTTCATATCGCCAGACGAGGGCCCCGCCTTGAGCCACCCTCGACCACCATTTGGGGCGTCCCGAAACCCGGACAACACCAAGGGGCAAAGGGGACGCCAGCGGCGCCCTCTGCGACCACGGGTCCTCTGCCAGGGGAAGGCTCGCCGGCACGTCCCCGGCAGAGGGCTTACCTCCGGGGGACGCCTTGCTCCACGCGATGCGTGGAGGGGACTTGCTCTTGACTCCTCCCTGATAGCCCCTAGTGCTCTTCCCGTGGCGGAAGGGAGGCCGTCGACACATGGTTAGCGTAAGCTTTCTCCTGAGAGATTAGTGGTACCATGTAGTCGTTGTCATCGGCATGGTTAGTGAAGCTCCCGGGAGGCTCCTGGAAGGCCTCGGCTTCTAGGGCCTCCTCCTCCCAGCCTGGCTCGAGGAACGAGCCAGGGTCGTCTTCCTGCGCATACTCCTGGTCCATCATGCGGGGCATGTAGGCCTCCAATGCCATCGCACTAAAGACCTCGCTGAAGTGCCCCACGCTCCACGTTGCTCAGCCCAGCGCGTCATCTGGAGCATGGTATGCCGGCACCCTGCTGGGGCCGCGGGTGGCGACGCTCGTGCCCGCGCTCATCGGAGGTGGCGGGAGTGCGATTGGGCGTCCGGTGCTCCTGGTCGCGCCGATGTTTGACGAAATCTTCTGGTTCTCCCGGGGGGCGTGCGGGCGTGGAAAGGTCCGCCATGTGATTGCAGCCTGGGGCGTGCGCAAGGAGCAGAAGGGTGGTGCTCCCGAGGCCGCGGCGTCCAGTAGCTCGGTGACGCGCTCAAGTAGTGCATCACGACCGCTCTCCATCAACCGGCATCGTAGTAGCTCGCGAGACATCGTCAGCGCGTCCCTCATGTTTGCTTGTTCCCATCGGGTGCGCGGCGCCATGGCCGCGGCGTAGCTTCAGGCCCTTGTGGCTGCCCGCGCTTGTCGTGGAGTAAGGGTGGATGGCGCTTGACCGTGCCGCCCACGACCTGCAGCGTTTGGCGGTGTGCATGCCACCTGGGGTTCAGGGTTGAGGTATTCTTGGGCGAACGGCGCCGCCCGGGCTGGCCAAGCTGCCCAGCGGTCGGCGTTGGTTCTCGGGTCGCCCGAGATCGGAACCGCGGAGTGTCGGCGGATCAACTGGCGGAAGAGAGACTCCGATGCAACCCAACCTGGCACGCCAAATATCGGATTTCGGGTTCCCGTAAAACCCTTGAGGTTCGAATACTGGGGTGCGCATGAAGATCTCTCCCGCTTTCTAGCTCGCACTCGACACGATCTCACGGCCTAGCTCGACAAACCCAAAAACAAGAGACGCAAGATTTATACTAGTTCAGGCCACCATTGTGGTGTAATACCCTACTCCGGTGTGGTGTGGTGGATTGCCTCTTGGGCTTAGGATGAACAGTTACAAGGGAAGAATAGCCTCCTGAGGAGAGGTGTTCTTGTGCTTGGTGAACTTGTGTGGTTGTAGATCCCCTCTCTATGGTGGTGGCTAGTCCTCTATATAGAGGCCCTGGTCCTCTTCCCAAATACCGAGCGCGATGGGATCCCAAAACAGCCAAATTCAGAGGGAGACAACTAGTACAAGTTATCCTGACAAAAGTAGTCTTCGCCTGCCAAAGGCTCTGGCGGTGATGCCGTCTTGGGTTCCATGGTGACCTCCGTCCTGCTATCCTGCTGGTCTTGGTCTTGTTGCACCGATGTAGAAACCTTTGGCTGATGCCTGGGAACTCCTCACCTGCGCTTGCCTCTTTAGCACCAAAGAGGAAATGAGGACACAACGCACACTGGCGCCCGCCTAGCACTGGTCGTCATGGCTTGCGTCACAGGAACCTTGCGTCACAGGAAATAATTCCTCCTTTCACACAAAAGCAAAACAAACAAATTTGCTGAAATCTAGCTCATCAATATCAGATTTGGTGGCAAGTAAAAATGCATTTTTCAATTTAATTTCAGAAGCAACACTAGATGGTTTATTAGTAGACTTCATTTGTTGCTCAAATTATTTTGACACAATCTGATTTTCACTCTTATTTTTCTCCTGTTTTGCTTTATTAACTCTATTAGTATCATCTTTCAATTGGAATCACGAGACATAGGAAGCAAAGTAATATGTTTATCCTTATGAACAAGAGTATACTGATTGTTTCTACCATTGTTACAGAACTTTTGTCAAATTGCCATGTTCTACCAAGTAATAACGAACATGCTTTCATGGGTACCACATCACAATCAACATAATCAGCCTATGTAGAGATACTAAAATGCACACGAATAGTAAGTGTTACCTTAACCTTGACGCTGTTGTTGAACCATTAGATGTAGTAAGGATATGGATGTGGTCTTGTGGTTAGAGATAGCTTCTCCACCATCTCCATGCTGGCTAAGTTGTTGCGGCTCCCTGCATGTATGATGACGCGAACAGAACATTCCTTCACAACTCTCTTTGTATGGAACATTCCTTCACAACACTCAAAACACGTTCCACAACTAAACTTTCATACATGTCAGCATCTTTAGTAGCCATGTAATGTGTTTAATGATCACAATCATCTCCACCATGTTCTTCACTTGAAATGAGAGCCAAAGTGTCATCATCATAGTCACTAGTGGACTCATATCCATCATCCTCAGTAGCAATCATAACATGCGGAGATTGGCATTCTCTCGCATAATGACCTCTTCTCTTACAACAACGACAAATAATATCATGTGTGTGCCCTATTGATGCCATGGATGAAGAAGAGCTCTGGCCAGGCCCAGAAGGTGTACTCCTGGCAGATTGTGCTAGTGGTGCCTGATTTCTTATATCTCGGTTGGAAATGGTGGCTGAAGTCAGTGGTGCTATAGTAGGACGTGTGGGTGTAGAGGATGTACGTGGTGTCCATGATGAAAATCGACCTACAGAAAAATTAGTTCGTGCCAATTCCTATCGATCATGCACTTCATGTTCAGCTTTGCAAGCAAGATGGAATAAACGAGTGATATTCTTATACTCCTTATACTCTAGAATATCAGAATCTCTTTATTTAATCCACCCATAAAACGTGCAAGCATAGCTTCATTATCCTCAACAATACCACATCTAATCATGCCAGTTTGTAATTCCTGATAATATTCTTCTATTGAATTTTTTCCTTGTCTTAAACGCTGCAATTTTTTAAGCATTTCACGTTGATAATATGGTGGAACCAAACGAGTACGCATAGCAGTTTTCAAAGCAGCCCCAGTAGCTGGAATAGGATATAATCTATAATATTCAGGCAACCAAACATATGCAAAACTAGTGAAAGGACAAATAGTAGCAGGAACACGCCTCTCCTCGGGATATTGTAAACATGTAAAACATTGTTCAATTTCTTACTCCCAAGTAAGATATATATCAGGAACATATCTACCCTCATATGGTGGAATATTCAATTTTAGTTTAGGAAGAAGGTCATGATCTCTTACCTCAGGTGGTGGTGCAGCCTACCATTGCGATGATATGCATGATGACGACCTAGTGGTGGTGGTGCTGGTGGTTGCACATAGTTCTGATTTTGATCAACCTAATCCTCGTAATGGTCCTCCGCCTCTGCAGTAGCATCAGGAGCTACAAAAGCATCAACAGTAGTAGTATTGGCACCCAAAGTTTGTCCTGGCTCAAGAGGAACACACTGCGCTCGTCCTGCTAGATCGCGACGTGGAGGTGATTGTTGATGTTGTTGTTGGAGATATGCCCTAGAGGCAATCATGTGATGATGATATTTCCATATGTATTCACGAGTCCTTTGTATTGTCCTTGAACATCATCAATAATATGTATCAATAAGTATGTGACTTGTTTGTGGAACTATGTATTGTATGATGATTGTTCTAATGGTCCCTAGTTGATAAGGTAATGCAGACACATATCCTTGACTAGTATACGACTTGGTTGATGACTATGTTTCACAAGTCATGTACATGGAGATGCTACACTGATAGTATGGACTTGGGGATGGAGATCACCGAGTCAGACATACCAACTTTGAGACGCAACGATATATAGTCATCTGTTAGTCTCAAGTAAAATGTCCATGCCATGTCCTAGACCTGAGGTCCTCACATGTTCTCGGGATGAGGATCGACTCACTTAGGGTCTATCAAATGCTGCTCCGTAACTGGGTAGCTATAAAGGTAGCTTTATGGTGAGTCGTGAGACATGCCACAAGACATGGTTGACCAAGATGGGATTTGCCCCTCCTATTTGGAGAGATATTCTCTGGGCCCTCTCGAGTGATCAGATTCGGAAAGCTTGACCATGCGACTTGGGTTAAGTGTTAACCAGTTCGGGAATCTGTATCACGGTTTCGAGAAGAGAGGTCGAGCTATCGCAAGGGTGACAAGTACTCACCTTGAGCTCGACAACAAATATCGTGAGGCAAAAGGAATGTTGCATATGACATATTGTCGAGGTTTGTCCAACGACTTTACGCACACATGGGAGTTGTCATGTTCTGCTAGGAGCCGCTACCAACTATTGACTTGGTCGTGTCCATGCATACATGAACCTATAGGGTCGCCCACTTAAGGGGCTGCAGCCCATTAGGATTGGATCCAAGTGGAAAATGGATGTGGACTCCTAGTGGGCTCAACTGTTGAGCCCACCTCGGAGGTCTATACAAAGGGGAGTGGGTGCACCACTTAGGGTTGAGCTTTTCTAACCCTGGTTAGCCACCGCCGTTCCCCACGCCCACGCCCATGCCGTGCGACCGGACCTAGCAGTCCACCGCTCGACGCTGCTCGTCGCACGTGTGGATACCTTGGAGGCATCGCATCTGTGGTGCTTGGACGAACCGTTCAAGGGAACTGCGAGGTGCTATTCGTGGGAGATCGGCGACATGAGGAGGATACGGCCTAGGAAATCAGCTACACGCATCACCGACTCTACTTCCGATGCGGTGACTGCGCGTCTAGTGGTAAACCCGAGCTCTTAATCTATTTCCAGCAGCATGATCTTGGGTGCGCGGTAGAAAATTTTATTTTGGTGCTAGCGTAGCATACTGCGTGTTCCAACAGTGGCATCATAACCTTCACTGTGTGGTGATAGATTCGATGATATGCATATGGGATATGCAGATCGGTTCAAGTGCTGGTCGATGAGATCAGCCGCGCACATCAGTGTTGAAGGTTGGTTTCGTGATTTTGCTTACGTGATCATGACGCAGAGTTCATGACATGAGTTACCCCTACTGGTCGGTTTTCCACCATCGGGGTCGACACTGGAACGTAAATCTGGATGCAGCACGTGGAGATCAATGAGATTGATCGAATCGGAACATAGATTAACACCGTGGAAATATGATTTCCGAAGTACTGAAATCTGTTGGAGCGATCTCGGTAAAACGGCTGTAACTTTTGCATACGAACTCCGATTTTTCTCCACGACCTGTCAAACTGAAGCTAAAGAAAAGATGGATTAGCTATAAAACATCGGAATGATTTTTGGCACTTCTAGCTAGGCCAAAATCCACTTGGAAAATAGAGTTTCGGGAGGTTTTATCTTCGGCGGTAGAACGTCTGACTCGTTTTTACATGGAATGCTTGTGATTTACTATAGCCCATGAAAGTTGCTTATGTATTATTGTTTCATGACCTGCATGTCATGAGTGTGGCAACCGGCAGGAGCCATATGGTTGTCCCATTATTGTATTAATGACCTGCGTGTCAACATGAGAAGCCCTGTAATGTAATTTACTTTCAGTAGCTATTAGTTTATGGTAGCATAGTATCTTATGTAACACTTGGCGGTTGACACCATGGCGTGGAGATGGATAACCATGAGGAAAACCATGCATCGAGATGACCATGTGTAGACTGCGCACGTGGAGATGGAGATCACCATGCATTGTGAAAAGGGGCTATACAATATCACACATACATAAACTGCCTGTGAAAGTTTATCCCTTTTATGCCCCTTCTTTTGCATGGTAGATGTTTTAATAGGGTGCTCCCCCAAAGAATGTCAAGTATAGATGCCTCCCCAATTGCTGCACCTTCACACGTCAAGTATATTTAGTGGTGGGCCTATAAAATTAGGGTGCCGCTAAATCTCCTTGAAGTGATGGGTTTGTGTTGAACACTTACACGCGAAGCATTGGTCCACTAGTCGTGGCTATCAAAACAGTTGCTTACCGATTGATCTTGTCTTCTAGCGGTGATGCAACAGCTCACTAGTTGACATGTTGATCTTGGATTTTGAATCACTAAGTATCAACCTAGGGATGTTGATTTTAGTGGGAGTAATGATCTTATTAAAAAATTTAATATGAATTACTCTTCATGATTACATGTCTTAGTGTTTTGCATATTTCTGTTGTACATCAATGGCACCACCTGCTCAAGTTACCCCTTTTGCATTGAAATCAATCCTGGAAAAAGATAAATTGGATGGAGCAAGCATTACCACCTGGTATAGAAAGCTGAGAATTGTTCTTAGGCATGAGCAAAAGGAACAAGTTCTAGAGAATCCACTTCCAAAGGAACCTGCCGATAATGCTAATGCCACAACCAGAAATGCCTACCAGAAACTCATTGATGAATCGAACGAGGTTAGCTGTCACATGCTGGCTTCTATGGAGCCCAATCTGCAGCAGCAGTTCGAAAATTTTGACGCTTTCGATATCATCCAGAATCTCAAGAGTTTGTTTCAAATGCAGGCTAGGACTGAAAGGTTCAACGTCTAGTGATCCTTGATGGATAGTAAGCTGAAAGAGGGTGATCCACTGAGCCCGCATGTGATCAAGATGATCGGGTACATGCAAGCCCTGGATCGGTTGGGCTTCCCACTTGGGGAGGAGTTGTCCATGGATATAATTCTGGGTTCTCTACCGGATAGCTATGTGTCGTTCATCTCGAACTACCATATGCATGGGATGGAAAAGAAGCTCACTAAAATTGCATGGGATGCTCAAAGTGGTAGATCAAGATATCAACAAAGGTACGCATCGTCAAGTGCTGATGGTGCAGAACTCGGCTAAGTTCAAGAAGAGCTGGTCCAAGAAAATGGCTAAGGCAAAGGGCAATGAAAAGGAGGCAACTCCAACTGCATCCGCTGCTCCTAAGTTAGGGAGGGCTTCAGGGAGTATTTGCTTTCATTGCAAGGAAATCGGAAACTAGAAAAAGAAACTGCAGCAAGTGGCTTGCCGAGAAGGCAAGAAGACTGGAAGTATGACTTCTTCTTCAGGTACACTTCTTGTATATGTTATAGACATTTGTCTTGCTGATGTTTCTAGTAGCTCTTGGGTATATGATACCAGATTGGTTGTTCACATATGCAACTCGATGCAGGGGCTAAGCAGAACTAGGAATGTCGCAGGAGGAGAAGTTGACATACGTGTCGGGAATAAAGCAAGAGTTGCTGCATTGGGCGTCGACACTATGCAACTTAATTTACATTCAGGATTTGTAATGGAACTTGATTATTGTTATTATGTTCCTACTTTGAGTTGAAACATTATTTCAGCCTCATGTTTGATGAGACAAGGTTATGAATTCAGTATTAAGGACAATGGTTGTTCTATTTACTTGAATAATATGTTTCATGGCTTGGCACCCATTGTGAATGGGTTATTTATCCTAGATCTTGAAGGTGAATCAGTCTATAACATAAATGTCAAGAGGCATAAGCCTAATGAGATAAATCTGACATATATCTGGCATTGTCGACTAGGACACATTAGTCAAAAACACATGAAGAAGCTCCATGATGATGGAATTCTAACTTCGTCTGATTTTGAATCATTCGAGACATGTGACTCTTGCCTACTTGGTAAGATGACTAAGATTCCTTTTGCAAAGAGTTGCGAGAGGGTATCCGAGCTGTTGGAACTTATACATAGTGATGTATGTGGACCAATGAGCAAGACAGCAAGAGGTGGTTTCCAATACTTCTTGACTTATACCGACGACTTGAGTAGATATGGATATGTCTACTTGATGAGGCACAAGTCAGAAACTTTTGAAAGGTTCAAGGAGTTTCAGAACGAAGTGGAAATCAACTCGGCAAGAAAATCAAACTTCTACGATCTGATCGTGGCGGTGAGTATATGAGCTACGAGTTTGATGATCATCTTAAAAGTCATGGAATAGTTCCACAATTGACTATGCCGGGTACGCCACAGAGAAATGGCGTGTCAGAATGGAGGAATTGGACTCTGTTAGACATGGTCTGATGAATGATGAGTGAGTTAGATTTACCATGTCATTTTGGGGAAACACTCTAGAAACTGCAGATTTCACACTAAACAGGGTACCATCTAAGTCCGTAGATAAGACACCATATAAGATATGGACTGCGAAGAGCCACAGTTTGTGTTTTTTGAAAGTTTGGGGATGTGAAGCACATGTCAAGTGACACCGGTCGGATAAGCTCACACGCAAATTGGACAAGTGCATATTCATGGGATATCCAAGGGAAACCTTGGGTTATTACTTCTACAACCGTGAAGAGGGCAAAGTGTTTATCGCTCGACATGGAGTTTTCCTTGAGAAAGAGTTTCTCAATTGGAAGGCTAGTGGGAGGACGGTCCGACTCGAAGAAATTTGAGAACCACACGGGGATGTTTCGGTAGGTGATACTGTCACACCGGAGTTAGTCAGGGAACCCATAGTGGGGTAGACACCGGTTCCACGGAGGTCAGAAAGTTTGCGCAATTTGCATGACTGCAATGTGTTGTTCTTGGAGAACAACGAGCCGACTATGTATGTGGAAGTGATGGAGAGCCCTGATTCTATGTTATGGCTTGAGGCCATGAGATCCGAATTAAAGTCCATGGATGACAATCAAGTTTCGAACTTGGTTGATCTGCTAGATGGCATTCGAGCAATTGAGTGCAAGTGGATCTTTAAGAAGCAAACTGATATGGACGGAAATGTCACAGTCCATAAGGCTCGACTTGTCACTAAAGGATATCGACAAGTTCAAGGAGTTGACTACGATGAGACTTACTCACCGGTAGCGATGCCTAAATCAATTCGGATCATGCTTGCTATAGCAGCATATTTTGACTATGAGATATGGCACATGGATGTCAAAATAGCTTTCCTTAATGGAAATTTAACCGAGGATGTGTATATGACACAAACCGAGGATTTTGCCGATCCAAAGAAGTCTAGCATGGTATGCAAGCTTCAGAGATCCATTTATGGATTAAGGCAAGCATCTCAGAATTGGAACATTCATTTAAATGAAGCGGTCAAAGAGTTTGGCTTCATCAAGAATGACTGTGATCATTGTGTATTCAAGAAGGTCAGTGGGAGCTCAGTTGCATTTCTGATCTTATATGTGGATGACATATTATTGATTGGAAATGATGTTCAATTGCTGGAATCTGTCAAGAACTCATTGAAATATAGTTTTTCTATGAAGGACTTGGGAGAAGCAGCTTATGTTTTGGGAATAAAGATCAATAGATATAGATCGAGAAGGCTTATTGGATTAAGCCAGAGTGCATATATAGACAAGGTGTTGAAAGTTCAACATGCAAGATGCCAATAAGGTTTTCTTGCCCATGTCACATGGAATTAGTCTTAGCTAGACTCAGAGTCCTTCGACTCCTGATGAGCGAAGACGCATGGATGGGATTCCGTATGGTTCGGCTGTTGGGTCCATCATGTATGCTATGGTATGTACTCGTCCTGATGTTAGCTTTGCTCTTAGCGTGGTGGGTACATACCAGGCTGATCCAGGTGAGACTCACTGGACAGTGGTCAAGAATATCCTTAATTACTTGAGAAGTACTAAGGATGTGTTCCTGGTTTATGGAGGTGAGGACGAGCTCGTTGTAAAGAGTTACACCGATGCAAGTTTCCAAACTAATAGGGATGATAGTTGATCGCAATCTGGGTTTGTGTTCATTCGGAACGGAGGAGCAGTGAGCTGGAGGAGTTCCAAGCAAGATATGGTAGCTGATTCTACAATAGAGGTTGAGTACATTGTGGCTTCTAAAGCTGCAAAAGAAGGTGTTTGGGTGAAGAATTTCATTTCTGATCTTGGTGTGGTTGAGGGCGCGTCTAAGCCATTGGACCTCTATTGTGATAATAGTGGTGCCATTGCGCAAGTCAAGGAACCACAGAACCATCATAAAACCCAACACATACTCAGGTGTTTTAACGTTATTAGCGACATTGTCGAAAGAGGTGATGTAAACATATGCAAGGTACACACTGATGCAAATATTGCTCACCCATTAACGAAGCCTCTCCCACGGCCGAAGCATGAGGCGCACATGAGCTCCATGGGCAAAAGATGCTTTAATGATTAACTCTAGTGTAAGTGGGAGAATATTGGAGATATGCCCTAGAGGAAATCATGTGATGATTATATTTTGATATGTATTCATGAGTCGTTTGTATTGTCCTTGAACATCATGAATAATATGTATCAATAAGTATGTGACTTGTTTGTGGAACTATGTATTGTATGATGATTGTTCTAATGGTCCCTAGTTGATAAGGTTTTGTGGTCACATATCCTTGACTAGTATATGACTCGGTTGATGACTATGTTTCGCAAGTCATGTGCAGGGGGATGCTAAACCGATAGTATAGACTCAGGGATGGAGATCACCGTGTCGTACAGACCCACTTTGAGACGCAGCGAGATATAGTCATCTGTTCGTCTCAAGTACAATGTTTATGTCATGTCCTAGACATTAGGTCCTCACATGTTCTCAGGATGAGGATCAACTCACTTAGGGTCTATCAAACGCTACTCCATAACTGGGTAGTTACAAAGGTAGCTTTCGGGTGAGTCGTGAGACATATCATGAGACATGGTTGACCAAGATGGGATTTGCACCTCCTATTTGGAGAGATATTCTCTCAGCCCTCTCGAGTGATGAGATTCGGAAATCATGGCCATGCGAATTGGGTTAAGTGTTAACTCAGTTCGGGAATCTGTATCACGGTTTCGAGAAGAGAGGTTGAGCTATCACAAGGGTGACAAGTACTCGCCTTGAGCTCGACAACAAATATCGTGAGGTGGAAGGAATGTTGCATATGACACATTGTCGAGGTTCGTCAAAAGATTTACACGCACATGGGAGTTGGCATGTTCTGCTAGGAGCTGCTACCAACTATTGACTAGCTGATGTCCATGCATACGTGAACCTATAGGGTCACACAATTAATGGGCTGCAGCCCATTTGGATTGGATACGAGTGGAAAATGGATGTGGACTCCTAGTGGGCTCAAGTGTTGAACCCACCATGGAGGTCTATATAAAGGGGACTGGGCGCACCACTTAGGTTTGATCTTTTTTGACCATGGTTAGCCACCACCATTCCCCACGCCCATGCCACATGACCGGACCTAGCAGTCCGTCGCTCGACGCTGCTCCCCGCACGTGTTTGGATGAACCATTCGAGGGAACAGCGAGGTGCCGTTCGTGGGAGATCACCATTCACGGGTCTTCGCTTTTCATGGGAGATCGGCGACGTGAGGAGGAGATGGCCCGGGAGAACAGCTACACGCATCACCAACTCTACTTCCGCTGGGTGACTACGCATCTAGTGATAAACCCGATCTCCTAGTCTATTTGCAGCAACATGATCTTGGGTGTGTGGTAGAAATTTTTTTTGGCGCTAGCGTAGCATACCGTGTGTTCCAACAGTTGTTGCGACGGTGCACTAGAGGCGCCTAGTGGTTGTGGTAGACATGCTAGCACTTCATCAAACTTGGCGTCCAACTTGGTGTCAATTGTCTTCTCAATGTCATCAATCCTCTCTAGTTCCATTCCAAAGCTAACCATCACGTCTTCCACCTGTTGACCCAACATCTGCTGAAATTTATCCTGAAGCTCCTTCTTCGTCATGTTCTCCCAGTCAATATCGTCGGCTTGTGGTCCTGCCATGGTTAGCAGCAATAGAAACACACAAGAATATGATCCTACAAACTACTAAAAAGTGGTGGTGGTGGGGGGGGGGGTGTCACAAATCCGTCAAGCATATCTCAAATTCTTACCAGTTCTTACCCAGCAATAGGTGGTGATCGGAAACCATTGAAGTGAAACCTCGCAAAGCATGGAGAGATCGATTGCCAGGTGGTGTCAAACACACAATGTAGATATATGTGGAGCTGTGAGGGCTTATGATATGCTAGCAAAAAATGTCAGCAATAATCAATTCAGAAGAGCAAAGTTGAATAAACGCTCAACGACGGTATTGTGCTTGTCCTAGGCTAGACCGTACTAGAGATGCGAGCCTATAACACTAACGAAATCACTGCGCGACACATAAACAAAGGAAAAGCACACTCTGAATTTTTTCGCTCTTTTTTTGCGTTCTTTTTTTGCGAAAAATAACTATAATGGCGAGTGTCTCGAAACTCTTCCCAAGTCAAAATAACTGGATTGGGTGGAAATTTTTTTGACTATTTTTTTCAGAAATCAGGGCAGCCACGACCAAAAAGTGCAACAAAAAATCACTATGATGGCAAACCTCTCAAAACGCTCGCTGGGGCCTAAAAACAGGATTGGGAAAAATATTTTCATTCGCCAAAATTTTGGCCTACAAACTGCCCGGGAGTCTCCACACTCGTTTTTTTCTTCGAAACCTACTGAGGCAAGGAAACACAAATCTGAAAATAGATGGATCTCAAAAACAAAACCTAATATGAAAAGAATGGGATAGGTGGTGGACAAGAAGGTGTATATGTGGACTCGGATTGGTGGTGGACAGGCGGATGCATATGTGGACTCGGATTAGTGGTGGACAGGCGAATGTATATGTGGACTCGGATTGGTGGTGGACAGGCGGATGTATATGGCAGCGGTAAGGAAGATGTTGGTGGTGGTGCTATATGGCAACAACGATGAAGATGGTGCGGCAGTGGCTTGACAACTTGTGAACAGAACTTGAAACTCTAAGGGAAACTAGACTCTAAGACCAGCAACTTGACACGATGATGCAACTGAAAATTCAACAAAGCAAGTACAGCAACAATTATGCAATGGCTCAGATTGGTTTGGATATGATGAACTAACCCTAATGTTTTTTGGCTTTTTCGTGGACTGCAGGTATGAAGAACAGACTCGATCTAAACTACGAAAAATTGTAAAATCTCACTGAGCATCCTGGAAATCTGATACCACTTCATAAAGGCGAAGGTGTCCCGATGTTTCAATGAGATAGCTATCATTTTCTGTGGAGTCAATTTAACGTTCCGACTATGAACTTGCGAAGACGTCGCGCCTTAGCAATCGTAAACCAACTTCCGAGGGGTTATCGACCACGCCAGAGCATGATTAAAAAGACCAAGAGGGTCTATTCCCTGTGAGGAAACGAAGAATAAGCAAGAAACTGAGATTCCAATCAGGATATTGTGAATATAAGGTGAAATCTTTATTGATCAAGTTGGGGTTCTGTGATGTCTTGGTATGGTCATTGAACACAAACAAAGTACGTGAAGTTGCAGCTATGGCGAACTTTTAATCTAAACAAAACCCGAAGTCTGAATGACGACATATGGGCTATATATATGGAGGAAGAGGGGGAATTTCGTGGCCCCTTGGAAGAGGGGTCCGAAACCAACCATAACTCTATATTCCCCACACATACGGACACTAAAAACAGCCTATACATTAGTATTTCGAAATTGCATGGGCTTTGCCCAATAATAAGGTGACGCAGCACCCATAATATCCTTTGGACGAAATTTATGACGTGGAATCTTGTATATTTCATCCAAGCCTTCATGCACTCAATACGGTGGCTTCAAAGTCCAGAAATCATCACTTGTAACTCCATTCTTGTTCCCTTTGCACGTGCTATCATCTCCATGCTTGATCTTGCTCCAATGTTCATCCTTGTTGTCCAAGCTAGGCCCTTCATTTGTAAGCAAGACAAATGTATCCAATTTAGGCAGCACCATATTCTCGTGAACATTAGAATCATTACCAAGAAACAAAAGTACCTGGTAATTTAATTGCGTGCACGAGCTCTAGTAATTGGTCCAGTATGAATAGAAGTAGGGTTTGTGGGTGTAACAATGGTATTGATGTCGTCATCAATGTGTCTCATTAGTTTAATTTTTCCAAATTTCATAGACAACCTCGTGATAAGAATTGCCTAGTAAATATGAAATTATTGGTCTTTCTTCTATTGTCGTGTCTCCTACTGATCCTTTAGAAGAATATTTGCGAGACAATGAAAATGAAATGTTCATGGATGAAAGAAATGAAATAGATCAAATATTCTCTAAACAAATGCCTATTTTGAAACACAATTTGATTGTTGAGACTCTTGGAGATCCTCTACCACACAAGAGTGATCATGTTTTTTATCTTAAACAACTACCTGATGCTTCGAAATATGCTTATCGATGAAAAGAAGATATGTCTTGTTATTATTGCTAACCTTTCAGAGCATGAACAAAAGAAATTATTGAAAACTCTGAAGAAACACCGTGCCGCTATTGGATATACTCTGGATGATGTTAAGTGTCACAGCCCTAGAATTGCTTGTAGCTAATCGCATGAAAGCATTCATGTCATCATGTTTAATTCAAATGAATTTGAATTGGGGATGTTCAAACCCTAGCACCGCA